>NC_086450.1:10636907-10904407 GCF_028390025.1 Pseudophryne corroboree | reverse complement strand
GGTATCTGAAGTGGTCTTCAACCATTCCTGGGTAAAACGTAGAAGTCGGCCCCCCACCCTGGGATCCCCCAGGGGGAGGACCGCCCTGTCATGCGGCAGGCTTATCAGTTTTTGAAGCTGGCTAACGGGCGGCCCAGGCACGCTTCGGTCTGGGCTTGGCAGGTCTGGAAGCATGGGCTTGCTTTGGGTACGCCTGACCTTTTGCTTTACCTGGAGTACGAAAGGGCCGAGGGAAAGTACTTTAAGCCTTCTGTGCGGAAGGAGCCGTACTAGGCAGGCAGGCTGTTTTAGCAGTAGCCAGGTCAGCCACAATCTTATCTAGATTTTCTCCAAAGAGAATGTCTCCCTTGAAAGGAAGAACCTCCAGGGTTTTTCTGGAATCCAAATCCACCGACCAGGATCTCAACCAAAGGATACGTCTGGCCAAAACGGATGCAGTAGCAGCCTTGGCAGCGAGCACCCCGGCATTGGAGGCCGCCTCCTTAAGGTACAGAGAAGCCGTGGCAATATACGAGAGACATTGTCGAGCATGCTCAGAAACATCAGAAGGCAGCTCCGCCTCAAGTTCCTGAGCCCATGCTTCAACAGCTTCAGCAGTCCAAGTCGCTGCAATAGTTGGCCTGTGAACAGCCCCAGACAGGGTATAAATCGCTTTTAAACAGCCCTCCACCCGACGATCCATCGGTTACTTCAGAGAGGTGATGGTAGTTATGGGCAGGGCAGAGGAAACAACCATACACGCCACATGAGAATCTACAGACGGAGGGGTTTCCCAATTTTTACACACCTCCGCAGAGAGAGGATAGCGAGCCAACAGTCTCTTATTCGGTGTAAACTTTGTCCCCGAATTTTCCCAGGTTTCCTGACGTATGTCAATCAGGTGCTTAGAGTAGGGTAGAACCTGCTTAACCACCCTCTTACGCTTAAACCTATCAGGTTTCTTGGAGACCGTCTCAGGCTCAGAGTCATCAGCCACCTGAAGAATGAGCCGTATCGCCTCAATCAAATCCGGGACATCCATGGACAATTTCCCCTCCCCATCTGAAACATCAGCGTCAGTGTCCGAGGGGTCAGTATAAGCACCGTCCTCCTCAGAGGATGTGTCAGTTAAGGCCGCGGATCGGGAGGAGATAATGGTCCTTTTAGAAGACGACTTAGTCTTATGCGGGCGAGAGTGACCCTTAGATTTGGACATGGATCAGTTCAAATGCTGTAACTGAGTGGAAAGCTGATCCGCCCATGGCGGGTTCACAGCGGGGACCATAATCTGTGATAGCGGCACAGGTGGTCCCACAGGGGGCGTCAATTTAGTCACAAGCGTGTTTAACAATGTGGAAAATGTAGCCCAAGGTGGATCTTGGGATGCCCCGAGCGCTACTGACCCACTGGGGGGCAAGGAAACCCCTGAACCTGAACTCTCAGCTGCTAAATTATCCTCCATGCCGTCAGTGGCCTCACTACCACGCAGTGTGGGAGAGGCCCCAACGTCGTTGCCACGTGTAGCAGACATAACAATGCGCACAGTAATGGGCAACCCGGTACAAAAAGATATTTATAAATTTGTAGCAGCACTATACCTAATAAGAACTCTCAGAGAAACAGCCAAAGCTGGCACAGACCGAGGGTTCAATAGGAATAGAACATATGGTGACTATAATTCACAAGTAAAAAATACCCCAGTAGCATATCTGTGACACAAACCTATATTATCAGAAAAAACCTGAAACACTTGGCCCCCACAGGTATAGTGTCACGATCCGGGTATCTGGACGCCATTTCTTACCCATCAGATGCCTCCTAAGGCTGGCTCAGCGCTCCAGGACCGGATCCCATCTGTTATCCTGATGTGTACATTCCTGTATCCTCTCCTGTCACTCTGGGACGCTGTCACAGTAAACGCCATATTACACCTGGCATGGCGTCTCCCGCGGCCTCCGCCGCCGTCCCTGAACTTCTGCATGCAGAGTGTCTGAGTGGCGATTACGTCAGCCGCGGCCTCCGCTGTGTCCGCGTGGTTGGATGTGCATCTGTCAGCCTGGCGCCTCCTGTCTCCGGTGGCCGGCGCCGCCATTACTGTTTTCATTACCACATGGATTACAAACCAAACTTCCCTCCAAGTGTCTGCATGGGCGCAGCCATCTTGGATTCTGTCAGCTGATCATTTCCACCAATCTGTTCTCAGTATTGATAATCTGCATAATTGCCTAGCCAATCCCTTCCTTGCTGCAGGTATAAATACACTGTGCCTGAGCAAGGAAGGCGTCAGTGCTTTGGTTGTCAAACCTAGTTCCTGTTTGTCTCTCTCCTGTGATTGTCTTCCAGGTTCCAGCTCCTGTCTCAAGACTTCCACCATAGAGACCCACACCAGCATTCCACCTGCGGTGTAGCCTGCCTCTCCAATACATTGTGGATTCATCTGTTTCCAGCTACAACATTACCTGCTTCCAGCTCAGCTTCCAGCAGAGTACAGCTTCCCTTAAAGGGCCGGTGTCCTTTCTACACTTTACCACTCTCCACCGGTATTATTATTTCTCCGCTCTCAAGTTCTACATTTCAGTTCATATTTCTTCGCTCCCAAGTTCATTTATTATTTAACTGGTTCCAGCCAGTATCCACTCCGTGCTAACAACAGTCTGGTTCCAGCCAGTATCCACAGCAGCTGTTTTATCTTCAGCAACCCAGCTTTTCCTGGAACACCAGCTGGCACAATCCTGGGTTATCTCCATTGCTACAGTCGGGCCTGGTAAGGACTTTCCATCTAGAAGATCATAAGAACTATCTCACACTACCAGTGCCCTGTGGCTCCTGCCATCCTGTAGTACCCAGGAACTGTATTTATTCTTTGCTGACTTTTACGTTTTCTTTTACTGCTGCTGAGTTGCGGAGTTGTCATAATAAACATCATTGACTTTTATCCAAGTTGTCGTGGTCACGCCTTCGGGCAGTTATTATTCATGTTACTTACATGTCCAGGGGTCTGATACAACCTCCCAGGTTCCGGTACATCTCAGCCCCTACAACTGAGGCTGCCTCCCGTCAGCTCAGGCCCTCAGTTGTGACAGTAAGCACTGACCTAATGAATCCAGCCGGAGACCAGGATCAAGCGGCCAGGCCGATGCAAGAACTGGCAGCCCGACTAGAACATCAGGAGGCTGCACAGGGCCACATCATCCGCTGTCTCCAGGATCTCTCTACTCGGCTGGATGGGATTCAGACAACTCTCCGTGGATCAGGCGCGTCTGGTGCGTCAACCACAGTGACTCCAGCTACAACCCCACCCACCTTACCCATTTCTGCTCCACGTCTTCATCTTCCAACGCCAGCAAAATTTGACGGATCTCCAAGATTCTGCAGGGGATTTCTCAACCAGTGTGAGATTCAGTTTGAGCTACAACTTGGCAATTTTCCCAGTGACCGTACAAAAATTGCCTACATTATTTCTCTTCTCAGTGGCTCAGCCCTTGATTGGGCATCACCGTTATGGGAGAGGTCCGACACCCTGCTATCTTCCTACACTGCCTTCGTGTCAACATTCAGGCGCATCTTCGACGAGCCAGGCCGGGTAACCTCAGCTTCATCCGAGATTCTCCGTTTACGCCAGGGGTCACGTACTGTAGGACAATATCTGATACAGTTCCAGATCCTGGCATCCGAACTGGCATGGAACGACGAGGCCCTGTATGCTGCATTCTGGCATGGCTTATCTGAGCGTATTAAAGATGAGTTAGCTACCAGAGACTTACCTTCTAAGTTAGATGAGCTAATCTCACTCTGCACGAAAGTGGATTTACGTTTCAGAGAGAGAGCAACTGAGCGTGGAAGATCATCTGCTCCAAAATCTTCTGCTCCTCCTCCTCGTCAACTGTCACCATCTAAAGATGAGCCCATGCAACTTGGCCGTTCCCGTTTAACTCCTGCTGAGCGCCGAAGACGTCTCTCCGAGTTTCTCTGTCTCTATTGTGCAGCTCCGTCTCACACCATTAATGCCTGTCCCAAACGTCCGGGAAACTCCAAATCCTAGCTCGCCAAGGAGAGGGCCGGCTAGGAGTAATGATCTCCTCTCCATCTCCTCAAGATTGTAATCTCCCAGTCTCGCTTCAAGTTGCTCAACGTTATCGGAACGTCATTGCCCTCCTTGATTCCGGAGCAGCTGGGAACTTTATTACCGAAGCCTATGTTAAACGGTGGTCCCTACCCACCGAGAGACTTCCTTCGTCCATTTCTTTAACTGCAGTGGATGGCAGCAAAATTTTTGATGCAGTTATTTCTTTAAGGACTCTACCAGTTCGTCTGAGAGTGGGAGTTCTTCATTCCGAACTTATTTCTTTTTTAGTGATTCCAAGAGCCACACATCCTGTGGTCCTGGGCCTTCCATGGCTCCGTCTTCACAATCCTACAATTGATTGGACGACTACGCAAATCCTGGCATGGGGTTCCTCCTGTGCTGAGACATGTTTGTTTAAAGTATTGCCTGTCTGTTCTTCCTCCCCCAGGTCGTCTGATGTTCCACCTCCTCCATATCAAGATTTCACGGATGTGTTCAGTAAAGCTTCTGCTGATATCCTTCCTCCTCATAGAGAATGGGACTGTCCGATTGATCTCGTTCCAGGGAAGGTTCCACCTCGAGGCCGAACTTATCCGTTGTCTCTGCCTGAGACGCATTCTATGGAGGAATATATTAAAGAGAACCTAGCAAAGGGGTTCATTCGACCTTCTTCTTCTCCAGCCGGCGCAGGCTTCTTTTTTGTAAAAAAGAAAGATGGTGGTCTGCGGCCGTGCATCGACTACAGAGGTTTGAACGACATTACCATCAAGAACCGTTATCCTTTACCCCTGATTACTGAGCTCTTTGACAGAGTTAGCGGAGCTACCATCTTTACAAAGCTGGACTTGCGAGGTGCATACAATCTCATCCGGATCCGTGAGGGTGACGAGTGGAAGACCGCCTTTAACACCCGTGACGGACATTATGAGTACCTCGTCATGCCCTTCGGATTGAGCAATGCTCCAGCTGTCTTCCAGCATTTTGTCAATGAGATCTTCAGAGACATTCTATACCGTCATGTCGTGGTCTATCTAGACGATATCCTCATTTTTGCCAACGATTTAGAGGAACATCGTTTTTGGGTTAAAGAGGTTCTGTCCCGTCTCCGTGTCAATCATCTCTATTGCAAATTAGAAAAATGCGTCTTTGAAGTCAAGTCCATTCCGTTTCTAGGGTACATTGTGTCCGGTTCCGGACTAGAGATGGATCCTGAGAAACTACAAGCAATCCAAAATTGGCCGGTACCCTTAACCCTCAAAGGGGTCCAGAGGTTCTTAGGGTTCGCCAACTATTACCGAAAGTTTATACGAGACTTTTCCACCATTGTGGCGCCTATTACTGCTTTCACTAAGAAGGGTGCTAACCCGTCCAAGTGGTCTGAAGAAGCCGTGCAAGCATTTCATCTTTTAAAACAAAGGTTCATCTCTGCGCCTGTTCTGAAACAGCCTGACATCGACTCTCCTTTCATCTTAGAGGTGGATGCCTCCTCCGTTGGAGTAGGAGCGGTGTTATCTCAGAGGGCTAAAGATGGCCATTTACACCCTTGCAGTTTCTTCTCCCGGAAGTTCTCCCCAGCTGAGCGCAACTATGCCATTGGCGACCAGGAGTTGCTAGCCATCAAGCTCGCTCTAGAAGAGTGGAGGTATCTGTTGGAGGGAGCTTCTCATTCAATCACCATACTTACAGACCACAAGAACCTTTTATACCTGAAGGGCGCACAATGTCTCAACCCTCGTCAGGCCAGATGGGCACTTTTCTTTTCCAGGTTCGACTTTAAACTCCAGTTCTGTCCGGGCTCTCAGAATCGCAAGGCCGATGCCCTTTCCCGCTCATGGGAGCAAGAAAATGAGTCAGAGTCTTCAGACAAGCATCCTATTATAAATCCGTTGGCATTCTCCACGGTAGGGATGGACTCTACGCCCCCATCAGGGAAAAGTTTTGTGAAGCCGATGCTAAGGAAGAAGCTCATGCATTGGGCCCATGCTTCCCGTTTTGCCGGACATACAGGTATCCAAAAAACCCTGGAGTTTATCTCTAGGTCCTATTGGTGGCCAACTCTGAAAAAGGACGTCTTGGAGTTTATTGCATCTTGCCCAAAGTGTGCCCAACATAAAGTATCCCGCCAGTCGCCTGCGGGGCAACTGGTTCCACTATCCGTTCCCCGTCGACCATGGACCCACTTGTCGATGGATTTCATTACAGACTTACCCATGTGCAACAAGTTCAATACCATCTGGGTGGTAGTTGACCGGTTCACCAAGATGGCACACTTCATTCCTCTCACCGGTCTTCCGTCAGCTTCCAAGTTGGCTCAAGTATTCATACAAGAGATCTTCCGACTCCACGGTCTTCCTGAAGAAATTATCTCAGATCGAGGAGTTCAATTCACAGCCAAATTCTGGCGAAGTTTATGTCAAGTCCTCCAAGTCAAGCTAAAGTTTTCCACGGCTTACCATCCTCAGACCAATGGTCAAACCGAGAGGGTGAATCAGGACTTGGAGGCCTTCCTCCGCATCTATGTGTCCTCCTCTCAAGATGACTGGGTTCAATTACTTCCCTGGGCCGAGTTCTGTCATAACAACCAGTATCATTCTTCATCTGCTTCAACACCATTCTTCACTAACTTTGGATTCCACCCTAAAGTCCCTGAGTTCCAACCGCTTCCAGCAACTTCTGTTCCCGCAGTGGATATCACCTTGCATCAGTTTGCCAATATCTGGAAGAGCGTACGATCAGCTCTGCTCAAGGCATCGTTCAGGTACAAGAAGTTTGCGGATAAGAAGCGTCGAGCAGTTCCTGCTCTCAAGGTGGGTGATCGGGTATGGTTATCCACGAAGAATTTGAGGTTAAGAGTTCCCAGTATGAAGTTTGCACCTCGCTATATCGGTCCTTTCAAGATTGAACAAGTCATCAATCCTGTTGCTTACAGACTCCAGTTGCCTCCCTTCTTAAAAATACCCAGGACATTCCATGTTTCCCTGTTGAAACCGCTGATCTTGAATCGGTTTCATTCCTCACTTCCTCCAACTCCGAAAGTCCAAACTCAACGAGGCGTTGAGTATAAAGTGGCCAAGATCCTGGACTCACGTCACCGTTACGGTCAACTACAATATCTTATTGACTGGAAGGGTTATGGTCCTGAGGAACGTTCATGGACCAATGCTTCTGATGTCCATGCTCCTGCCTTGGTCCGGAGATTCCATTCCAAGTTTCCTCAAAAGCCAAAGAAGTGTCCTGGGGCCACTCCTAAAGGGGGGGGTGCTGTCACGATCCGGGTATCTGGACGCCATTTCTTACCCATCAGATGCCTCCTAAGGCTGGCTCAGCGCTCCAGGACCGGATCCCATCTGTTATCCTGATGTGTACATTCCTGTATCCTCTCCTGTCACTCTGGGACGCTGTCACAGTAAACGCCATATTACACCTGGCATGGCGTCTCCCGCGGCCTCCGCCGCCGTCCCTGAACTTCTGCATGCAGAGTGTCTGAGTGGCGATTACGTCAGCCGCGGCCTCCGCTGTGTCCGCGTGGTTGGATGTGGGGAACGGAGGATTGCCCAGAGAAAAAACAGGCATAGAGACATTGCTACAAGGTAGCTATAACAACAAATTATATGGTGCAGTGAAACAAAGATCGAGTTTTGCATAAGAGTTATAAGGCTGCATAAACATCATTATATGTGAATGGAAACTCACAGGTGTGAAAGAGCACGGACTTCCATATGTGCATAGGAATGCCTTAATTGCTTAATGAAATATAGAAATACACGGACTGCCTTAACATTGGTCATTTAAAGGGGTTTTATTCCTGAAAGAATACAATTCTCTGACGTCCTAGTGGATGCTGGGTACTCCGTAAGGACCAGGGGGTACAGACAGGCTCCGCAGGAGACTGGGCACTCTTAAAAGAAAGATTAGGTACTATATCTGGTGTGCACTGGCTCCTCCCTCTATGCCCCTCCTCCAGACCTCAGTTAGTATCTGTGCCCGGCCAGAGCTGGATGCACCCTAGGGGCTCTCCTGAGCTTCCTAGAAAAGAAAGTATTTGTTAGGTTTTTTATTTTCAGTGAGATCTGCTGGCAACAGACTCACTGCTACGTGGGACTGAGGGGAGAGAAGCGAACCTACCTGCTTGCAGCTAGCTTGGGCTTCTAAGGCTACTGGACACGATTAGCTCCAGAGGGATCGAACACAGGCCCAGTCCTCGGTCGTCCGGTCCCGGAGCCGCGCCGCCGTCCCCCTTGCAGAGCCAGAAGAACGAAGAGAAGTTGAAAATCGGCGGCTGAAGACTCCGGTCTTCATTAAGGAAGCGCACAGCACTGCAGCTGTGCGCCATTGCTCCCTTAGCACACCACACACTCCGGTCACTGATGGGTGCAGGGCGCTGGGGGGGGGCGCCCTGGGCAGCAATTAAATTACCTTACTTGGCGAAAAGCACATAATACAGTCTGATAAACTGTATATGTGCATTAACCCCCACCATTAAAGTACATAAAAGGACAGAAGCCCGTCGCTGAGGGGGCCGGGCCTTCTTCCTCAGCACACCGGCGCCATTTTCTCTTCACAGCTCAGCTGGAAGGAAGCTCCCCAGGCTCTCCCCTGCAGTATCCTGGTACACAAAGGGTAAAAAAGAGAGGGGGGGCACATAAATTTAGGCGCAAAACTGTGTATATAAGCTGCTATAGGGGAAAAATCACTCAGTATAGTGTACATCCCTGTATTATATAGCGCTGTGGTGTGTGCTGGCATACTCTCTCTCTGTCTCTCCAAAGGGCCTGGTGGGGGAACTGTCTTCAAATAGAGCATCCCCTGTGTGTGTGGTGTGTCGGTACACGTGTGTCGACTTGTCTGAGGTAAAAGGCTCCTCTAAGGAGGTGATAGAGCGGATAAGTGTGTGGGAGGGTGTCTCCGTCAACAACGCCGACACCTGTTTGGATATGTGTAAGTGCTGAGGTAAATTATTGCACAAAAGGTTAGGGAACAGAAAGGAAATCTACCCTGGTCTGTCCCTATGTCACAGAGTCCTTCAGAGTCTCTCTATGTTCACTATCCAAAATAACAAAGTATCGACACAGAGTTTAACTCCACTGTCGACTACGATAATGCAAAGTTACAGCCAAGAGGGCTAAAAGATATTCAATATATGATTATTGGAATAAAAGATGATTTGCATATCACTGATGACTCATCTGTCCCTGACACGAGAGTACACATGTTAAGGGGAAGAATGCTGAGGTAAATTTCCCTCCTCTCATGAGGAAAAAGAGCGGGAATCTCCAGACAAGAGACGGCAGCTTCCCACAAGAGAATTCTCAGGCTGTATCCTTTCCCCACTAAGGCCAGGATGTGTTGAGAATCTTCCCCTTGGGTGTCCTGTTTGCACTAGCTATTCTCAGGGATCCTGCAGATAGTGTGCACATTCTAGTATACTACCCAGACCGGCGATTGTGTCGGCATGGGTTTATAGCGCTGTGGCAGCGTGGACAGGTACTTTATCAGCAGAGATTGAGACCCTAGTATGCATATAAATATTTTAAGATGCTGTCTTAAGTGATAGATATATAATTATAAAGCATGCCCAAAGGGACATGAGTATACTGGGTCCTAGAGACAAAAGCTATGTCGATTTCTGCTTGACGTGTCCTGTAGAATATACATTAGACAGATGATGCCGACTTAAGAGGCATATGGAAGGCTGAGGATTGTGTGGAGAAAGGTTCTCGGGCCTGGTCTCCACAGCTATAGCTGGTAATTCTGATATTTAGCCTTATATTCCTGCACAGCCTAGGAAAGCACGACATTATTAAATGCAGCTTTTCGAATAAATAAACAAGAAAGTCTGAGGTGCGTCCTTTCTTGTCAGAGCCGGGGGCAGAGGAAAGAAGCTGTACAACACAGCTAGTCCCCAGGAACAGAAGTCCTCCCCGGCCTCTACAAAAATCCACCGCATGTCGCTGGGGCTCCACAGGCGGAGCTAGGCCCGGTGGGGACACGCCTTCGTAAGTTCAGCCACAAGTGAGTTCACTCCCTGTTAGATCCCTGGGCAATAGAAATTGTATCGCAGGGATACAGGCTGGACTGTGAGAAGATGCCCTCTCACCGAGGACCCGGCGGGCTTCCACCCAAGAGAGGGAGCCAGTGTTAACTGCAATTCGTAAATTGTATCTTCAACAGGTGGTGGTCAAGGGTCCCCTCCTTCAACAAGAGGGTGTTATTATTCGACCATGTTATAATCCCGAAACCAGACGGTTCGGTTAGACCCATATTGAATTAAAATCCCTGAACATATACCTGAAAAGGTTCAGGTTCAAGATGGAATCGCTAAGAGCGGTCATTGCAAGCCTGAAATGAATCGGGACATAAGGGATGCATACCTTCGTGTCCCCATTTATCCACCTCATCAGGCGTACCTCAGAATTGCGGTACGGGATTGTCATTACCAATTTCTCTGACGTCCTAGTGGATGCTGGGGACTCCGAAAGGACCATGGGGAATAGCGGCTCCGCAGGAGACTGGGCACAAAAGTAAAAGCTTTAGGACTACCTGGTGTGCACTGGCTCCTCCCCCTATGACCCTCCTCCAAGCCTCAGTTAGATTGTTGTGCCCGAACGAGAAGGGTGCATACTAAGGGGCTCTCCTGAGCTGCTTAGAGTAAAAGTTTAAAGTAGGTTTTTTATTTTCAGTGAGACCTGCTGGCAACAGGCTCACTGCACCGAGGGACTAAGGGGAGAAGAAGCGAACTCACCTGCGTGCAGAGTGGATTGGGCTTCTTAGGCTACTGGACATTAGCTCCAGAGGGACGATCACAGGCCCAGCCATGGATGGGTCCCAGAGCCGCGCCGCCGGCCCCCTTACAGAGCCAGAAGACTGAAGAGGTCCGGAAAATCGGCGGCAGAAGACGTCCTGTTTTCAATAAGGTAGCGCACAGCACCGCAGCTGTGCGCCATTGCTCTCAGCACACTTCACACTCCGGTCACTGAGGGTGCAGGGCGCTGGGGGGGGGCGCCCTGAGACGCAATAAAAAACACCTTATATGGCAAAAAATACATCACATATAGCTCCTGGGCTATATGGATGCATTTAACCCCTGCCAATTTTTCCATAAAAAAGCGGGAGAAAGGCCGCCGAGAAGGGGGCGGAGCCTATCTCCTCAGCACACTGGCGCCATTTTTTCCTCACAGCTCCGTTGGAGGGAAGCTCCCTGACTCTCCCCTGCAGTCCTGCACTACAGAAACAGGGTAAAACAAGAGAGGGGGGGCACTAATTTGGCAGATAAATATATACAGCAGCTATATCAGGGAGAAACACTTATATAAGGTTATCTCTGTATATATATAGCGCTCTGGTGTGTGCTGGCAAACTCTCCCTCTGTCTCCCCAAAGGGCTAGTGGGGTCCTGTCCTCTATCAGCATTCCCTGTGTGTGTGCTGTGTGTCGGTACGTTGTGTCGACATGTATGAGGAGGAAAATGGTGTGGAGGCGGAGCAATTGCCTGTATTAGTGATGTCACCCCCTAGGGAGTCGACACCTGACTGGATGGTCTTATGGAAGGAATTACGTGATAGTGTCAGCACTTTACAAAAGACTGTTGACGACATGAGACAGCCGGCAAATCAGTTAATACCTGTACAGGCGTCTCAAACACCGTCAGGGGCTCTAAAGCGCCCGTTACCTCAGATGGTCGACACAGACACTGACTCCAGTGTCGACGGTGAGGAAACAAACGTATTTTCCAGTAGGGCCACACGTTACATGATCACGGCAATGAAGGAGGTTTTGAACATTTCTGATACTACAAGTACCACAAAAAAGGGTATTATGTGGGGTATGAAAAAACTACCCGTAGTTTTTCCTGAATCAGATGAATTAAATGAGGTGTGTGATGAAGCGTGGGTTTCCCCCGATAAAAAACTGCTAATTTCTAAAAAATTATTGGCATTATACCCTTTCCCGCCAGAGGTTAGGGCGCGTTGGGAAACACCCCCTAGGGTAGATAAGGCGCTCACACGCTTATCAAAACAAGTGGCGTTACCGTCTCCTGATACGGCCGCCCTCAAGGAACCAGCTGATAGGAAGCTGGAAAATATCCTAAAAAGTATATACACACATACTGGTATTATACTGCGACCAGCAATCGCCTCAGCCTGGATGTGCAGTGCTGGGGTGGCTTGGTCGGATTCCCTGACTGAAAATATTGATACCCTGGACAGGGACAATATATTATTGACTATAGAGCATTTAAAGGATGCATTTCTATATATGCGAGATGCACAGAGGGATATTTGCACTCTGGCATCAAGAGTAAGTGCGCTGTCCATTTCTGCCAGAATAGGGTTATGGACGCGACAGTGGTCAGGTGATGCGGATTCCAAACGGCATATGGAAGTATTGCCGTATAAAGGGGAGGAGTTATTTGGGGTCGGTCTATCGGACCTGGTGGCCACGGCAACGGCTGGGAAATCCACCTTTTTACCCCAGGTCACCTCTCAGCAGAAAAAGACACCGTCTTTTCAGGCTCAGTCCTTTCGTCCCCATAAGGGCAAGCGGGCAAAAAGCCACTCATATCTGCCCCGGGGCAGAGGAAGGGGAAAAAGACTGCAGCAGACAGCCTCTTCCCACGAACAGAAGCCCTCCCCCGCTTCTGCCAAGTCCTCAGCATGACGCTGGGGCCTTACAAGCGGACTCAGGCACGGTGGGGGCCCGTCTCAAGAATTTCAGCGCGCAGTGGGCTCACTCGCAAGTGGACCCCTGGATCCTGCAGGTAGTATCTCAGGGGTACAAATTGGAATTCGAGACGTCTCCCCCTCGCCGGTTCCTGAAGTCTGCTTTACCAACGTCTCCCCCCGACAGGGAGGCGGTATTGGAAGCCATTCACAAGCTGTATTCCCAGCAGGTGATAATCAAGGTACCCCTCCTACAACAGGGAAAGGGGTATTATTCCACGCTGTTTGTGGTACCGAAGCCGGACGGCTCGGTGAGACCTATTTTAAATCTGAAATCCTTGAACACTTACATACAAAGGTTCAAATTCAAGATGGAATCACTCAGAGCAGTGATAGCGAACCTGGAAGAAGGGGACTATATGGTGTTTCTGGACATCAAGGATGCTTACCTCCATGTCCCAATTTGCCCTTCTCACCAAGGGTACCTCAGGTTTGTGGTACAGAACTGTCACTATCAGTTTCAGACGCTGCCGTTTGGATTGTCCACGGCACCCCGGGTCTTTACCAAGGTAATGGCCGAAATGATGATTCTTCTTCGAAGAAAAGGCGTCTTAATTATCCCTTACTTGGACGATCTCCTGATAAGGGCAAGGTCCAGAGAACAGTTAGAGGTCGGAGTAGCACTATCTCAAGTAGTACTACGACAGCACGGATGGATTCTCAATATTCCAAAATCGCAGCTGATTCCGACGACACGTCTGCTGTTCCTAGGGATGATTCTGGACACAGTACAGAAAAAGGTGTTTCTCTCGGAGGAGAAAGCCAGGGAGTTATCCGACCTAGTCAGGAACCTCCTAAAACCAGGCCAAGTGTCAGTGCATCAATGCACAAGGGTCCTGGGAAAAATGGTGGCTTCTTACGAAGCGATTCCATTCGGCAGATTCCACGCAAGAACTTTTCAGTGGGATCTGCTGGACAAATGGTCCGGATCGCATCTTCAAATGCATCAGCGGATAACCCTGTCTCCAAGGACAAGGGTGTCTCTCCTGTGGTGGTTACAGAGTGCTCATCTTCTAGAGCAGGCCTGGCCAACCTGTGGCTCTCCAGCTGTTGTAAAACTACAAGTGCCATCATGCTTTGCCACAGTTTTGCTATTAGGGAATGCTAAAACTGTGGCAAGGCATGCTGGGATGTGTAGTTTCACAACATCTGGAGAGCCACAGGTTGGCCGGGCCTGTTCTAGAGGGCCGCAGATTCGGCATTCAGGACTGGGTCATGGTGACCACGGATGCCAGCCTGAGAGGCTGGGGAGCAGTCACACAGAGAAGAAATTTCCAGGGCTTGTGGTCAAGCATGGAAACGTCACTTCACATAAATATCCTGGAACTAAGGGCCATTTACAATGCTCTAAGTCAGGCAAGGCCTCTGCTTCAGGGTCAGCCAGTGTTGATCCAGTCGGACAACATCACGGCAGTCGCCCACGTAAACAGACAGGGCGGCACAAGAAGCAGGAGGGCAATGACGGAAGTTGCAAGGATTCTTCGCTGGGCGGAAAATCATGTGATAGCACTGTCAGCAGTGTTCATTCCGGGAGTGGACAACTGGGAAGCAGACTTCCTCAGCAGACACGACCTCCACCCGGGGGAGTGGGGACTTCACCCAGAAGTCTTCCACATGATTGTGAACCGTTGGGAAAAACCAAAGGTGGACATGATGGCGTCCCGCCTCAACAAAAAACTGGACAGATATTGCGCCAGGTCAAGGGACCCTCAGGCAATAGCTGTGGACGCTCTGGTAACACTGTGGGTGTACCAGTCAGTGTATGTGTTCCCTCCTTTGCCTCTCATACCCAAGGTACTGAGAATCATAAGAAGGAGAGGAGTAAGGACTATACTCGTAGCTCCGGATTGGCCAAGAAGGACTTGGTACCCGGAACTTCAAGAGATGCTTACGGAAGACCCGTGGCCTCTACCTCTAAGAAAGGACCTGCTCCAGCAGGGACCATGTCTGTTCCAAGACTTACCGCGGCTGCGTTTGACGGCATGGCGGTTGAACGCCGGATCCTGAAGGAAAAAGGCATTCCGGATGAAGTCATCCCTACCCTGATCAAAGCCAGGAAGGATGTAACTGTGCAACATTATCACCGTATTTGGCGTAAATATGTTGCGTGGTGTGAGGCCAGGAAGGCCCCTACAGAGGAATTTCAACTGGGTCGTTTCCTGCATTTCCTGCAAACAGGACTGTCTATGGGCCTAAAATTAGGGTCCATTAAGGTTCAAATTTCGGCCCTGTCAATATTCTTCCAAAAAGAACTAGCTTCAGTTCCTGAAGTTCAGACGTTTGTCAAGGGAGTACTGCATATACAGCCTCCTTTTGTGCCTCCAGTGGCACCTTGGGATCTCAATGTAGTTTTGGGGTTCCTAAAATCACATTGGTTTGAACCACTCACCACTGTGGACTTAAAATATCTCACATGGAAAGTGGTAATGCTGTTAGCCCTGGCTTCAGCCAGGCGTGTTTCAGAATTGGCGGCTTTATCCTATAAAAGCCCTTACCTAATTTTTCATACGGACAGGGCAGAATTGAGGACTCGTCCTCAATTTCTCCCTAAGGTGGTTTCAGCATTTCACTTAAACCAGCCTATTGTGGTGCCTGCGGCTACTAGGGACTTGGAGGATTCCAAGTTACTGGACGTAGTCAGGGCCCTGAAAATATATGTTTCCAGGACGGCTGGAGTCAGAAAATCTGACTCGCTGTTTATCCTGTATGCACCCAACAAGCTGGGTGCTCCTGCTTCTAAGCAGACTATTGCTCGTTGGATTTGTAGTACAATTCAGCTTGCACATTCTGTGGCAGGCCTGCCACAGCCAAAATCTGTAAAAGCCCATTCCACAAGGAAAGTGGGCTCATCTTGGGCGGCTGCCCGAGGGGTCTCGGCTTTACAACTTTGCCGAGCAGCTACTTGGTCAGGGGCAAACACGTTTGCTAAATTCTACAAATTTGATACCCTGGCTGAGGAGGACCTGGAGTTCTCTCATTCGGTGCTGCAGAGTCATCCGCACTCTCCCGCCCGTTTGGGAGCTTTGGTATAATCCCCATGGTCCTTTCGGAGTCCCCAGCATCCACTAGGACGTCAGAGAAAATAAGAATTTACTTACCGATAATTCTATTTCTCATAGTCCGTAGTGGATGCTGGGCGCCCATCCCAAGTGCGGATTGTCTGCAATACTTGTACATAGTTATTGTTACAAAAATCGGGTTATTATTGTTGTGAGCCATCTTTTCAGAGGCTCCTCTGTTATCATGCTGTTAACTGGGTTCGGATCACAAGTTGTACGGTGTGATTGGTGTGGCTGGTATGAGTCTTACCCGGGATTCAAAATCCTTCCTTATTGTGTACGCTCGTCCGGGCACAGTATCCTAACTGAGGCTTGGAGGAGGGTCATAGGGGGAGGAGCCAGTGCACACCAGGTAGTCCTAAAGCTTTTACTTTTGTGCCCAGTCTCCTGCGGAGCCGCTCTTCCCCATGGTCCTTTCGGAGTCCCCAGCATCCACTACGGACTATGAGAAATAGAATTATCGGTAAGTAAATTCTTATTTTCACCAAGGTAATGGCGGATATGATGGTGCTCCTGCGGAAGCAAGGTGTCACTATTATCACATACTTGGATGATCTCCTCATAAAAGCGAGATCAAGAGAGCAGTTGCTGGACAGCAGTAGATAAAGACAACCTTTCTGTCAAACTGACAGGTGGTAAAACCCCCTTGCTCCTAGGCTCCACCCCCTTAATATTAAATGATAGTGTTTTATATCGCTTTAATATAAAATTTTATAATAAATTTTATATAAATTTATAGTGTTCGATATTAAACCGTATTAAAAATTGTCGCGTAATACCAGTCGCAGAGTGTCACGCAACACCAGGCGCAGAATGCGCAATAAAGATCACAAACCAGCTTGTGATGAAAAAATTCACTATTTTGACTAGTCTGTACACTTTCAAGCATTACTTTGTTATAGTTCACACATTCCAACAATTTAAACATCACGATTGGTAGACATGGTGCAGTTTTAAAAGGCATAATGACTAATGACCATGTCCATTTTCTTAGATGTACGGAAGCATCACACATGGCACTAATTTAAAAACATATTGATTTTAATGGCCATGAGTGATAAATGATGACAGCACATTTTAAAAATCCACAGATCTACGGACTACAATCTGACCATGTCCATTTTCTTAGATGTACGGAAGCATCACACATGGCACTAATTTAAAAACTTATTGATTTTAATGGCCATGAGTGATAAATGATGACAGCACATTTTAAAAATCCACAGATCTACGGACTACCATGACAAAACAAATTCAAAAGTCTTAGTACTACAGAATACAAAGCTTGTAATGATGACACCTGTTTATTAAAGCAGCTTGTTATCTCTGTAGAAGAACATTAGCGCCACCTACAGGTTTATGTGTTGACTCAAATCGGATTTTTCCGTATTTTGGATTAATTAGATATCATAATGAGATATCATGGTGATGAGTCCTAAATCTAAGCACAGAATGCATTTATGTTACATGTACACATTATACACACATGGATATTTATGGAATCATAAAATAATTTGTATTCATGTACATTAGTTCATAAGAACTTCTGTATAATGCTTTTTATGAATTAATTTTGTTATTAAATAATTTTATGGGCTTTTTATGATTTTGTTATTGCATTTATGTTACATGTACACATTATACACACAGCCTGAAAGTAATTTTAGCTACAAATCAGTAAGCCAGTGGGTATTTATGGAATCATAAAATAATTTATTTTCATGTACATTAGTTCATAAGTACTTCTGTATAATGCTTTTTATGAATTAATTTTGTTATTAAATAATTTTATGGGGTTTTTAGGAATTATTTTTGTTATTAAATAATTTTATTCTAAATTTGGAAGGACCGCCATTCAATCTATACAAGAACTTTAGAGCACTCAGGAATTGTTATTTCTGTATATATATATGTATATATAAGTATTTGGTATGTTTTTGAAGCGCTGAGTATGACATGTAAGGTACCGCTAACAGATTATATCTTTATTGTAACTGAAAAGCATGATTACATTTACTAATGTATAAACCAAAGATTATATGTTTAAAAACCCCGCCCCAGCATCTTGGAAATGTGGGACGGCATACCACAGGTTGGTGGGGGCCATATGGCTCACAGCCATGGCTATAAGAATAGGACACAGCACTGAAGTGGGACAGAGCGCTGAGAAGGAATTTCAAACGAACTTGCATCACTATACACACGTGAATACATTATGGTAAGTGTTATTATTATTATTATAATTATTATTTATTATTATTATCATTATGGATCTAGCATGTTATATTTTTTTATTTTTCAAATATGGCTGTGAAATAAGTATAATTGTCACTCACTGAAGGTTGTTTAAATATGTGGTAATAGCGCCATCTAGTGGTTCATTTTGGGAATGCACCGACATTTTTATTTTACAAATATAGCTGTGAATTAATGTGAGTAAAGTGCAAACAAGTTGTATAAAATGTTAGGAAGCGCTTCCTAACATTTCATATTCCATTTTTGCACTTTAATCTACAATTGGTATTTAGTAAGTACCATTGGGAGCCGCTTAGTATTGTTAGTAAGTACCATTGGGAGCCGGTTAGTATTGATTAAATTCATTAATTTTGTGTATGATAAAACGCGCAGGCTAGTTGATCACACGAGCAACAGTCATTTATTTTGGTTTTTAATTAATATGACTGCCTGAAGGTTGTTTAAATATGTGTCGAGCACCAGGCATTTCTTTTGTTTTTAATTAATGTGACTGCCTGAAGGTTATTTAAATATGTGGTAATAGTGCCATCTAGTGGTTCATTTTGGGAATGCACCGACACTGTATTTCATGTAAATCGTTTGACAGATATTAATCGTATCTCATTTTCATTATTGGTTCAGAGACAGACAATGCAGAACATCAACAACAAATATGATGTCATGTGTACATCCGGATCCGATGATGATGATTTGCCAAGTTATCAAACGACCCATGGTAAGCTATGTCTATAAATACCATTGACACGATTTTATTTATATTTAAAGTTTAATAAGTATGAAATTATAGTCAAGGTCTACAATTTGTTCATTTTTACTTATTTTTAAAAGTTTAAATAGTATGAACATACAACAGTCTGGATACATTGATAAGTAATTAAATAATTATTATTTTCTCATTTTTATTTCTCCCAATTTAATGACAGTAATCACAAGTACAGAGAATTTCGATTCGGTTGAAGATAGCCCATTTGGTTTAGATTTCAGCATTATACCCGATTTTACTAATATTTTGGAATTGGCTCCAGCCTGTGAGTAACATGATATTTTTATTTATTTTTTATTTATTTATTTTTTATTATTATTTTTATTTATTTATTTATTTATTTTTCCACGGCTAAAGAATTAAAAATAAGCCTTGTACAGTTGTGCTGATTTGTTGTCAACTGTACACACTTTATATTCTTAATAATACATCTCTTTTTCATGTTATTCTAATTTTATACCGTATGTAATATTTATTTTTTCATTTTTTCACCGGCTAAAGATTCCACAAAAATGGATGATGCGACGGCTGACGGTATTCTACGGGACATATTGAACAAACCTGAATATTGTCACAACGCCGCTATACAGACCAGCAATGTTGTTGATGAGCGACCGTTTTCCCCCCACGCGACAGGGGGTCGGGCTAAAACATTCGAATATAAAGCAGGTGTGTAATCAAACACTGTTATATGTTATATTGTTATGCTGTGATTTAAATACTGATTTACGTGCATCGGCGTTTATATTTATTTTATAATATATGTATTACAGATGATGCGGTAGCAAGGCGATATGATCCTACGATACCAACAGGCCGTGATACCGTCGCGCAAATACACAGACCTAGTACAAGCGGGAAAACATCAAAACGCACAACCGCCGCTGAAACGGAGAACCATCATTTCGCAACAGCAGGTGTGTAATCAAACACTGTTATATGGTATATTGTTACGCTGTGATTTAAATGCTGATTTACGTGCATCGGCGTTTATATTTATTTTATAATATATGTATTACAGATGATGCTGTAGCAAGGCGATATGATCCTACGATACCAACAGGCCGTGATACCGTCGCGCAAATACACAGACCTAGTACAAGCAGGAAAACATCAAAACGCACAGCCGCCGCTGAAACGGAGAACCATCAATTCGTAACGCCGTCAATTGTACATAACAGCCTAAAGGATGTTGCTAGGTCATCGGTTATGGTGGTGCATAACGGTTGTATCAACCCGAACAAACGAAGGCCGGTTCGACCAAGAACGAATGAGAGAAGTCATAATTCAGCATTTACAGATCTTAAAAGAAAATTGTCCTATTCCGAAAATGATAAGCCGCAACGGAGAAGGATCGCGTTACAAACTGTATCAAGCGTAAGTAACGATGTTGCTGTAACATCAAAACACACAGCGTTTAACACTGCAGACCGGGATGTCGCTGGTAATACAAAGACTGTAAAGGTTAAGAGGGCATCGCGTCTCTCAAGAAGTAATGTTAAGCAATTGCCGCAATCAGCTGTAATCACAATTCCAGATACACAGGTTTGTTCTGAAACAGAAACAAGGCACATAGCAGGCATTGGTTTGTTATCAAATGTTGACTCAAGAAGTAATGTTAAGCAATTGTCGCAATCCGATGTCATCACTATTCCCGATACACAGGATTGCTCTGAAACAGAAACAGGACACATAGCTGATAATCCTGTGATATCAGATATTGATGACATAAATGGGCAAGAGCTTATTACAAACTGTGTAGAGTCAACAACACAAGAACCGCAGAATAGTTCTGATGAAGTATTATCAGCCGTTGCAGGAATACCTGGTAATACTACAACGGTTGATTGTGTAACATCAATGCCCAATATTTTTACAACGACAGCCATGGTACACGCATCGGCTGATGCTTGTGCACCGGCGCGAGGGATAGCGCCCGACATAGTTGATGAATGTCAAAATTCAGAACAATTAGGCCAAGACGCTGAAATACAATTTTACGCGTTGTTGGGTAAGATACGGGAAGATGTTGAGAACATGGGCGTAAAAGCCGGATATTTGTTAAAACACATTAAAGGTGTGAGCCACGGTAGTAAATGTAAACAAGACATTGTTAAAGAAGTTGTTGAGACGTATATGAATGTCATGTCAAAATACATAGATCGGTCAGTTAAGACAACTGAATTTATTAAAGCCAACATACATCATTTTGCAGAAATAAATGAAACTGAGCCGTGACTAGGCATGTTAGGCAATGGTTTGAAACGTGTTTTAAATTTAAATGCCTGTAAAAAAAAACCACGAATTAAACCTTGTTTAACATACAAGATCTCACAGTTATTCCGACGTGCAAAGGTGAAACAGGCTGTAACAACATTAACCAGATTGAGAAAGCGCAAGCGGCACAGGGTACATGTGGTAGGCGGGAAGCAGAGTGCGATGTATGTAGATTTAGATCAATCGCCACCCCAAGCATTACCGAATGACGAATCACAGACTGACAATATTGAGCGCATTGCAAGCCCCATATATGATGATGCAGGCAGTGTTGAGTCACCCGGTAATGACGAAGGTCGGCAACATGTATACTTGGAGGCAATTAACTGTTATGAATGACAACGACCGTATTTCAGAGCCGTTGAGTACCACAATCACTATCGGTTTGTTAATTTGGACAGGGTTACATCATTTGTAGAGGGGGTTCGAGCCATTCATACTGCTATACAGGCCATGCTCGATGGTGTCCTTGCGGGCGTGGATCCTGCCGACCGCATTCAGCTTAGATTGGAGGGGGGTGGGTTACACAACGCCATCTATTCGCATCGTAAGCCGCAAGAAACATTAGACGCTGCCAGTTTTTTTAACCAGATTACAAACACGCTTCAAAGTAACACTGAATTCTTATTATCCACAGGCTTAAGATTTGTGATCAGTATTTTTATGAACAGGTCAGGATCTGGTTTGACTGGTAGAAGTTTACACCACTTGCCCCAAAGTTTAATAATAAATAAAAGAAAGAGATATCTCTATGACTTCAGACGCATAGGTAATAACCTGTGTTTGGCCGCTAGCGTCTGTAAACTTCTGGATAAAGGTAACAATGCCAATGATCATGTAATACAGGAGAGAGCGATCCAACTACATAAAGCTTTGAATCTGCCGCTTGATAAAGCGGTCAGCTTTAGCGATGTTGCAATTTTTGAAAATTATTTAAATGTTTCGATCAATCTCCTCTATTACAGTCAAGGGGATTGGAAATACTACTGTACGGACAGCCGTTACAAAGACACGCTGTTTGTGCTATATCACGATTGTCACTTTTATGGGATACTCGATATCAAAGCGTTTCTTGGTGCCCGGTATTATTGCATTCGTTGTCATAGCGCTTACCATCATAGAGTTAATCACGATTGTCTTTTCTTTTGTAAGGCTTGTCACAGGCCGGATTGTATTGACGACGGTGTGACTGCGTTAAGGTGTTCGGTGTGTAGGGTATTTTGTCGATCAAACGAGTGTTTAGAGCTACACAAAGCTTTAGCTCTTGATCACAAAATATCCTGTCTTGAACATGTATATTGTGACAAGTGTTGTCTCTACAGGCGAACAGATCATAACTGCCGAGGCCTAAAGTGTCCCATTTGTAAGGTGTTCGTTGATGGGTTTTCGAACCATTTGTGCTATATACAAACCATCAAGCCGGAAGACCCCACAAAGAAATACATCTTTTATGATTTTGAGTGTATGCAGGAGACGGGTGTGCACATACCAAACTACTGTTACGCTTTAACATTAACAGGGGAGAAAGACTGGGAGTTTAAGGGTGTTGCGTGTATCGAAGACTTTGTAAAGACGTTCATGAAACCAAAATTTGAGCATTACACATTCATAGCCCATAATGCAGGTCGCTATGATGCGTATTTTGTGCTGCGCCAGCTGATTAAGGAGAAATTAAAGATGGAATTATTATCTAGAGGCGGCAACATAATGTGCATCATGGTAAAAGATTTGAAGATAAGATTTATCGACTCTTTAAATTTTTTACCCATGCGGCTTAGCAAGTTACCAAAGGCGATGGGGTTTGACGGTACCAAAGGTTATTTCCCACATTTTTTTAACACAGCTGATAACCAAAATTACATAGGCGCTATGCCGTCAATAGAGTATTTTGGTCCACAATACATGATGCCTGATGAATTATCTGAGTTTACAGCCTGGTATAAACAGCATGTACACAAACCGTTTAACTTTCAAAAAGAACTCGTACGCTATTGTAAAGAAGATGTGAAAATATTACAAAAAGCTTGTGATGCTTTCAGATCGGCTGTTATAGCCATGACAGAACAGGAATTTCTAATAACAAAGAAAAAAAAAAAAGGTTGTGGTTAAACGTCACATCGAAGCTTTTCAATTAGTCACGTTGGCTTCCGTATGCATGGCCATGTACCGTTGTAAATTTTTACAGGAAAAGACACTGGCCCTTGTACCGGGTGATAACTATCACAAGACTCAGAAGCGTTACTCACCGCCAGCCATACAGTGGTTAATGTACATAGAGCACAAAGAAGGTGTGAGTATAAGACACGCTTTACAAGGGGGCGAGAAGAAAGTTGGTAAATACAGCCTGGATGGTTACGCCGTGATTAACGGAACACCCACTGCATTTGAATTCCAAGGTTGTTTTTATCACGGCTGTGGTGCTTGTTACAACGCCGATGATAAAAACAAACTGACTAAAACGACCTACGGTCAATTACACCACAAGACGCAGGTAAAGTTGCACTACCTTAAACGTTGTGGATTTCAGATACGTGAAATCTGGGGTTGTGAATGGAAGTCTATGCTAGATTCTGATGCGGATCTACAGGCTTTTCTGAAGGGTAAAGAATTACCCGAACCCTTGGAGCCGCGTGATGCTCTTTATGGCGGGCGCACAAACGCCATAAAGCTGTATCACAAAACAGGCTGTGATGGAAAAATTCACTATTTTGATTTCACCAGCCTGTACCCATATGTTAACAAAACCAAAACGTATCCTATACAGCACCCACGCATTATTTATAAGGACTTTGGTGATGTCACAAAGTATTTCGGTTTTGCCAGGGTTAAAGTTTACCCGCCTCGTGGCCTATTCTTTCCGGTTCTGCCGGTTAAAATGGGTGGCAAGTTAATGTTTCCATTATGTCGCACATGCGCTGAGTCTGGCCAGACTGAGCCGTGCGTTCATGATTCAGAAAAACGTGCACTCATCGGTACATGGTGTACCGTGGAACTAAACTTGGCTGTAGAAATGGGGTACATGGTGTGTAAAATCTATGAGGTGTGGCATTTTGATGAGAGCTCTGACAAATTGTTTTCAGGCTACATTAAAACGCACCTCAGGGATAAACAAGAGGCCTCTGGTTATCCCGAATGGTGTACAGACGCCGAGAAACGCCAAGAGTATATAGATGCCTATCAAAAAAATGAAGGCGTGTCTTTACAACCCGATCACATAGAAATCAATCCCGCTAAAAGACAAATTTCAAAATTGTTTTTAAATTCCTTATGGGGTAAATTTGGTCAACGTAGCAACATGCCCAATACGTGTCTAGTGACCGATCCCGACAAACTTTTTGAATACGCGTTCTTACCGTACTATGACGTGTCCGCTTTGGACTTTGTTGACGATGATACAGTTATGGTAAATTGGAAGTATGCCAAAGATCATTACACCAGGGGCGCAATTTCAAATGTAACTATAGCCATCTTTACAACGGCTTATGCACGTATTGAACTGTACAAACTACTGTATAGATTACAAGATAGATGTCTTTATCACGACACAGATTCTGTAATTTTTGTCAGTAGACCCGGTGACTGGTGCCCGCCATTGGGTGATTATTTAGGCGAGTTGACCAGCGAACTACCCACAGGCACCCATATAACAGAATTTGTCTCAGCCGGTCCCAAGTCATACGGCTATCGACTAAACAACGGAAAGACCTGTTTAAAAGTTAAAGGTATAACGCTCAATGTTGATAATGCGCAGCACGTTAACTTTGACAGCCTGAAAGAACTGGTCTTAGATTATCCTTTAAATCCCGAAGGCGATGACCAGAAAAAGGTTGTGATCCGTCAACCCGGTATAGTACGTGTGAAAAAGTGCTGGCAGATAGAGACGCGTACTTTGCAGAAGACGCAAAGGTGTGTTTATACTAAACGGTCTCTTACGGACAACTTCACAACACTGCCGTTCGGCTATTAAGATGGACACCAGATTTCAGCACCCTTTCTCATGTATTTTAGCGGGTCCGTCCAATTCGGGTAAAAGTTATTTTGTGAAAACGCTGTTGCAACACGCTGCAACACATATGACTCATGTACCTGATAATGTTGTTTGGTTTTACACCTGTTGGCAACCTATATACGACCAACTTCTGTGTGATTACCCGTGTACGCGTTTTATAGAGGGCTTACCAGAGTCTTTTAGCGATGATCAACTTTTTCCCCCTGATAAGATTAATTTAACAGTGATTGATGATTTGATGGACGCGGCAAGTAATAATTCTGAGGTTGAGAAAGCTTTCACAAAGTATGTACACCATCGTAATCTCAGTATCCTGTACCTTGTCCAAAACATATTTTGTCAAGGTAAAAAGAGCAGAACTATACATTTAAACACAAAATATATGGTCCTGTTCAAAAACCCCAGGAATAAAATGCAGGTGGGCATTCTGGCTAGACAAATGTACCCATCGAAACATCGTTTTTTTCTCGAATCCTATGAATCCGCGACGGCTGCCCCTTATGGTTATTTACTGGTTGATTTAAGAAACAACGCTCTTGACGATTATCGTTTACGAAGCGGCTTATTCCCACCAGACACACCTGTCGCTTTTGTCATTAAGAAGCGTGGTTCTATAAAGCTATAACCGTACAACCTTTAGTCATTTGTTGTCATTCTAACAACGGTGAACATGTCGGGGCGGATAAGACGTAATTGGGTGCTTTTAAAAACGTTAATTAAAGCAACACCAATCCAAAGAAATGCTATTTTATCCAACGCTTCAAACGATTTAGTCACGGCTATTTGTGAGATAGCGCTCAACACGCTTAAAGGTAAAATACCGCTGTCTCAACGACAGTTGAACTACCTTAAAAAGAAGCGAGCGCTTATAAAATCACTTTGTAATAAGAAATGTGCCATTGGAAAAAAGAAGAGGTTGGTTAAACAGTCGGGTGGTTTTATCGGTTCGCTGCTTGGTTTTGTTATACCGCTAATTACAGGACTATTGTCTAATCGCTGATGGAGTACGCTGAGAAAATGTATCTGGTACCTCAGAATCAGATAGACCGTTTACATAATAAACCGAACAGCGACGACATACGTAAAACAGCAACGCATGGTCTAGATGTAGAGATCGTGAAAATACTACAGAATAATGATTTATCAGAATATGAAAAAGCAAAGCGATATACAATGTTGTTGCAGAGATACCTGGTGTTCAGTAAACAGGCTGATAGTGAAATGTCAACTTTAGCTCTTTTATCACCCGTTGCAAAATCTGTCGATGAATCAAATAATACGACACAGCCTATTGCACCCGATGCTGTTTATCATGAGCTTTTGAGCGGTGTTAATGACCGGTATAAGAAAAACTGTGAAATACTATTGAGTAAAATGACACGCTCTAAACACATCACAGACTGGAACAGTAAAGGGGAGTTTCTGTACAAAGGCGTCACTGTGCCTGGTTCCAACATGTTAGATTTAATAAGAAGCATCACGCAAAGTAACGGTGTGTCGATCCGTAATATACCGAACGGGTGGCCTGAATTTATGCGGGCAATGTCTGAATTGAATATTCCCTCAACCGTCATAGCCAATGCGGCAAATAGAATGTGTTTAGAACGCTTAAAAGCTGAGAAGCAGGATGACTCTGATGGCGCTGTGACATCGCCCATGTCGTTACAAACCCTTAACAAAGGTCGAATAAATGTTTTAAGTCCCCCAGGTTTAACAACACCGCACGGTTACTTACTGCCTAGGAAAAGATCCGTAAATCTATTTCAGGATTCACAGTGGCTGAAACTATAACATATAACTAATTTATAATATTTTTATACACTGTATTTTGTGTTGGTATTTTGCGCCACAATGTTTAACTTATGTCAATAATATTTTATGTAATGTTTTAAATGCTTCTTTACCGTGTTATATATATATATATATATATATATATATCAATAAAATATGTTTATGCTTTATAAAACAACGTTTTGTTCTTTGTTTCTATTGCTGTAAACGGAAGAAATTTCAAGCACGCGATATAAAGTTTAATAAACAACGTTGTTTATTAGAAAAACATAGATATGATGCGTTGTACATAAAACGTATCAAACAGAATGTTGATTACAAGTTACACAAACAATACAACGTTGTGCGTAACACGCTTCACACACAACGTTGTGCGTGAAACGTTTTATGTACAACGTGCCATAGTTATGACGCGTTGTACATAAAACGCTTCACGCACAGCGTTGGTTACAAGTTACACAATTCTGTATATATCTATATGCATAATGACTCAGACAATGGCTTCTTGGGAGTCGTCTTACAAAATTTGAAACAAAACAATCATTACGTTTTGTGTCATCACTAAAACGGGCCAGTACATCCACATATTTGTATTTTTTACACATGTAAAATATAAAGTATATGCAATATTGACCGCAAACGGTGCTGTTAAAATTTTGCAACTGCTTATTTTGGTGATAAACACTTTTTGAATTCAAGTTTAAAAAATGTATTATTGCTTTTGGGAATAGGGGGCTGTCAGGGGCTAACCCGTAAGAATCAAAAAAGTAACATTCACGCTGTTCGTTAAAATAAGCGGCCAACCAGTGCTCACCCGGCAGCCCGCTGCTATGCGTATTGATTACAAACGCGCAGGGATATTGCGACAGTTTACTGACCGGTAACATATCGCACGGATACGTTCCTTTAAAAATATGCCTTGTGCTTTGCACGGCGTACAGAATACAGTTTATCTGTAATGTGTTAATTTTTTCAGCAGCGTAGTGTTAGTTTATTTCATTTATAGATAATCGTACAGCACATCGCGCCTTTGATTAATCTCGATGATGTTATCAAATAGAGCATATATTATCACATTGACTGTCCGGTCCAACGCTTCTGCAAAGCGGAATTCGGCACGTAGATTGCCTGTTCTTATCAGGGAAAGGTGTTCTCCACACTCCTGTTCTGGTGAAAGGTCAAAAGCAAATAGTGTGTAGCCCCTGAGGTACTCTTCGCGGTCAATCAGTATACCATTGTCAGATTTCTGCTTATTTGTGATCTGTATGAGTGACATATACTCTCTTACAGCATTACCGCTTTCAAAGTCGGGTTGAAATGGCTTGGCGGGGTGCGGCGTTCCATCCAGATAAAGACGCAAAACTTACATTTTTATGTTCAAAGCAAAGGGGGTTCCGGTTATGGATTCCTGAAAATGATTCGTTATCCACAAAACCGGCTATAACTGTTTTCGGCACTTGTCCTAAAAATAAATTTTCTAGATTAAATACTGCCTGTTGGTACGCTGTAGATTTTCATCCCAACGCGGTCAATCGCGTATTTCGCGTTACCGTTTAACAGGGCCTGCGCGTGCCCAATCCGCACGGCCGGTGAGACCTGAACACTTTTCACGAACAGGGATGCAGCTGTGATCTGTATTTTAAAGGCATCCGCCTCAGACGACATTAAGCAGAATGCGTCTTTGTTTCTGGTTAGTTTAATCTTCAGATCAACGGCGTTTAAAATTAGTTTATGTTGATGGAAAAGGTCGCAGTGAAGCGGGCCTAGCAGTTCAACAGTGCGACTCTGCGCTGTTGCTCCTGCTCGTTTTTTGAAACCCGTATTCGGCCCGTCCAGCGCCGTGTTGTTAAATTCACCATCCGCATCTTTGTAAAATAATCCTGTTGTGTGTTTTGTTGACAATGCATCCGAGCTGTAATTCAATATAGTCTCAATGTACGCGCGGTATGCGTAAAGATTGTTGGATTGTGATATGAGCCTGTCGCCCAAAGTTACATGCACTTGGTTGAATAAAGTCGCTATTGGGTAATTAATAAGTGCGACCCGCGCATCTTGCGGTATCGGCGTGTTATCGGTTCGTACGATCTTGCATGTCACGTACAACAGCGTGTTGTTCAGATCGTAGTAGTGTTCACCGCTGGCTGCTATATAAAATTCAAGCGGAGCTGTGTCGGATAACGCCGCTAAAGGTTGAACTTCGACGTATAGACTTTTCTCTATGCTAGTTTGTGTCGGGGGCACGTCAAAAAGATCCAGCTCTGTTTTTGCACATTCAACGGATTCGTGGTGTATGAAAGACATGTTTAAAAAATATCACCAACGGCGCTCTTCGGCTTTCTCTTCTTCTTTGAGTTGCGTCGTCTCTGTTTTTTATTTAAAAAGGGTATGTCCCAAGGCGGAAGCGTTATCATACGCTTCCGTTTTCTTTTAGACACGCCTTTTCTTGTATATATTAGTCCTGAACCGTCTTGCTTTGCTTGGTTCGCCTCGTGTATCTTATTCACCACGGCCGTTGTGGCTTGCCCGATAACATCTTTCGCTATATTACGAACAGCTGTCTTCATATGCGGTTTAGCCAACTCTAAACCTCTCCGGAAAAGAGGAACAGCTTTTCTGAAAAGACTTCGAAAAATACCGCCTAAACCGCAGCCGTACATGTATGCGCTGCCGTGAAAACCTGGTAATCCATTACCGGCTTGAGATTTATAATATTGCGCATAGAGGCCCGGATCGCCATAATTTTTAACAGCGACCATTCTGCTTAGTTAATAAAATTCAGTTTTGCGGCGTCTGAAGTGTAGCTTCACGATCGCTTTCCCAAACTTAAATGCCATGTTCTCGTTTTGGTCGTTCTTTATCTCTATGGCTATCGTGTCAAAATGTGTTTTGCACAATGGTACGTAATCGGGTTTCTCGTATTGTATTGTGACAACCTCATTGTTATAACCCTTCATTTCAACAGTGCGAAGTAGCGGCACATAACTATCCCCGACCCATTGGTGTTCGATAATGTCTGTGTACACGTACATCGTATATTGGCCGCCTTTGATGTCGGCGCATGGTTTAGAAATATTAGTTTTAGGCTGTAAACCCAGTATCCATGTCAGCTTAGAACCGGCGTGGATTTGATACAACAGTTTACTGTCGCATTTTACAACGCGTGCAAATGGATCATACGTTAGTCTTAATCCAACGTCCAGTTTCAGTTGTACAATTTCAGCGTTGATTACGTTCAGTAACGCCTCGATTGTTTCATAAAAACCGGGTTTAATGCACAAACTCGCGACTCTCGCCACCGGCTGGTCCGCCGTTCCATCCCATGATAATTGCAGTCTACAATCTTGTAAATCCAATGTATTCCACGTATGCGGGTATTGTATCTCAGTAAGTGCCACTTCCCATTCGCCATTTAAGTCTATCGGTTTAGCCAACTTTGTCGTATAGTTAGAAATCTTATTTTGCGGGAAGGTAACAGCCGATGCGTTGCTGGGTAAGGTTATGTAGAACGCCTTGTCATCCATCGCTCGTCTTGTTTAGATACTGATGATCTTTATATGTCTTTTATCACCGATGCTGCGACCCAACTGTTAAATTTTGCGGGGTACCCGCGCCACTTGACGCGTATTTACGGCCTCTGACCGTCTTATTTTTTAAAATCTTTTCCACTTTGTAAACTCTGTTATAGTTTTTTGGTATGCTTTGAAGCTCTTCGGGGTAAAAACTACCTGTTATAACTTCACCGTACAGATCTGCCAACTTATAAAGCGGTTTAAGCCCTTTAGTGTTCACACTATGTACAACAAAAATCTCCTCAGAAAAGCTCTGTTCGTAACCTTTCTGAAATATGTCCTTATATGTAGAAATACGGACGTGGTCACCGATTCCTAAACAAACGGGGGCTTTCTTACTTCTAAAGTAATCACCGTAGGTCGTTTTGAAAACACTCAATGCGTTAGAGTCATTCACATCGTTTGGAGCGCACTTAATCGTTCTATGGTATGTGTTATTATAGCTGCGTATGAAGTCTTGTAAAACGTCTATATATCTGTAGGTATTCTTTGCCGTGAAATAGCGCCACATGCGTGTTTTTAAAGTCCTATTGAAGCGCTCTATAACAGCCGCTTTCACATCGTTATTGGTCGTGAAATGAATTATACCGTATTTTTCTAACACCTTTTTTAGGTTTCTGTTTAGAAACTCTTTACCATTGACAATGCTAAATTCCTTTGTCGTATAAACAACCCTTATGAAGCTAAGAACACTGTACGCTGCTTACTTAAGAAATACCGTAATGATACGCTATTTGCGTAACGATCGCTCAGCCGTAGGCGAGACGCTCAAGCGTCACGTTCGCTCACGGCCCAGTGATCACAGGACACGTTATTGGTTATGTCTAGGGGAAAGATTCGCTGTAACGTAGCATACGCTAGAGACCACGAGGAGGTCACCAGCGGTGCAGACGCTCACAACACTATACCTTGATATTAAACCTTATACCGATGAAACACACAGAATACCTTAATGTGAGTACAGGGTGTAAATGCAACCTTGTGGAACCTGACTATCTACAAAGCTGCATGAGCGTCACCGACGCTCAAATGAACACTTATCACTATAGGAAATACACAGATACTGGTTTAGGTTTCCAAGGCCTATTAACTGTATTATGTCTAATATACTTGTAAAAGGGGATAACAGTACATATGATACACTACAATATAACAGAGACTTCCTAACCACAGAACTAAACAATAAATACAAAAAGACAATACTACACTGACCTAAATGCAATACGATACAATACTATAATACTATAAGGTATTTAAGAGAAAAAGAGGAGAGAGAGAGATAGAGAGAGAGAGAGAGAGATTGGCTCGCAGAAAGACAATGATTATGGAGAGAACTTACGCACAAAGGGTATGATCGCCAGCGCCTCGATATCCAGCTCCCGATTATCAGCAGATAACCGTTGATGAGAGAGTGAGAGCTGGATGTGGTCGGTCTGCCTATTTATGCCCCACACACAATGCAATCTCCTAGTCCCTACAATCCTACAGTTTATTGGACACAGGAATTCGGCCCTGTACTGTAACCAAAGGTCATAGGTTGATTCATACAGGTGGGCTGTGCTGATTTCCAACAGCTCAGGTGGGTGGGGAACTGGGTTTCCCGCCGCATACCTGAGTATGTGCAAATCATAGAAATGGACATAAACTTCTTATGTCCATAACTATTCGCACGAGCGATTAATACGCTCCAAACCAACACCGGAATATTGCTAATTAAATACTCTTCCGATGGGTACCAAACACTGCTGTATGACTCCTGTTAGACCCTTCGTGCAATACAAAGAGGGATTCCTCCGCTCAGGGACATTCTATCTAAACCAAACTTACAGAAACTATTGAGGGGAACATGATCTATAAACTACATTAATTGTGAACTTTTGTAACGAATGAGTCGCACGCTACGATCACATAAACTCTACCGTAAATGCGCATACTGCGCGTGCGAGTGCACGCTATTGCGGGTATGCGCTTCCACGGGAGAGCGTACGCATGCGCAGCACGGACCAGTGTGCGGTGCAAATATGGCAGTGTGCACTAAGACATTTTTCTGACTTTGACAGTCCACCCTTTGGCAGTCAATAATAACTGCCACAAAACATTTAAGGAGAAAAATGTAAGTCAGGGGTTAATTGATTTCCATGGTTGGGTAGGGGAGGAGAGAGGAGAAGGTGTGAAGAGGGTATGACCTAGTGAGAAAGCAGGAGCATGTGTGTATGAGTCCATGTTTGGAGGGTCATGTATCATCGTGCCGTACGTGTGGTAGATCAAGCTTCGAGGTATTGCGAAGTATACATTTGAATTCCTTCTTATCCTGTGGTACAGGTCTGTGGATGGGCTGTCAAACTTTACCGAGCTCATTTCGGCTGTAGTTGTAACAAAATGGGGATGCACATTTTAGTTGATGATACATGAATGGGGGAGGTATGTGGTTGCTGATATCTGTGCCTGAATTCCCTATCGTCTATGTGTGTCATTACCTGAGGGTTGCAGAGATGAAGATAAAGAACACTTACGAAAAATGCAATGATATTCTATGTCAGGTTAATGTACGTTCGTCGATTGGGGTCTTGATTGGTGTCGGTTGATTGGAGTCTTCTTCTTTGTGCTTTTGCTCATAAATCGTGAGTAAAGCAAACAACGTCCATGGATTTACAAAAAATGTTGGGCTATCGTGATTTTAAAGTTCCTAGGGAAACTGGGGTACCCATGGCATTGTCCATCAAAATCTTGTATATCAGGTCGACTGCTCTTCTTCTTTCCATCTTTCCGTTGTCGGCCCCTTGGCTCATCAAATCCTTCGTCTACGTGGGTCTTTGTACCTCGGAGGAAAACATAGAAATGGGTGAAAGACGGACCGTATACTCATTACATCATTACGTCATGGTTTCTAGCATTGGGTCATAAATCAAATCCAGGTTAATTACAGTTTCCTCACTCCTTAAGCTCATCACTTTCGTACTTTGCTTGCACCTCATCAAAGCCTGCCCGCATCTAAATATCAATCCAATAGATATAACGACACCCAAAATACATAGGAGAAACTTTCCAACATCCATTATGACTCCTTGAGCCCAGTCTCCTAAACCGGAGAACCAATTTCGCGGGTTCAACCATGACACCCAACCAGTCAGCTCATTACCTACAGCAGCAAGGGTGAGATTGTGTTTTCGACGAAATTCCCACTTTAATTGCAGAATATCGTCCATCTTTTGGTCTATGACCTCTACCGGATCCTCGGTGCTATTTGTGATATACGTGCAACACTTTATGCCGTACTGTGTTGCCAATGTAACACAATATCCGCCTGTTACTGCTGTAAGATAATTAAGAACCATCCTATGCTGAACTAGTTCTGTTTTATAAGCTTGGAGTTCCCTTCCAGTGTATCTAAACGTGTCATCATACATTTCAGTGATATTATCTAACAAATTGGCGAGTGCGGAAATGTATTTATAATTCATCACTCCTCGAGCGGTACGAGTGAAATCTAACGCTACCAGAACCTGAATCCCGGTGGATTCATGGATAAGATCAGAGGCCGGATGCTCTAACCTTTCTGACAGGTGTCTTTTAACAAGGTGCTCGTAGTGAGTGTGAGTGTAAGGAGCTTGGGCACCACGGTGTATGTCCTTCATTTTGTCATGTGTAAAAGTCATCACTTCAGGCAATACTTTTCCAATATAACACAATCCTTCAGAGTTTGGGGCAAGCCACTTGTACGCCTTTCTCCCGCGTATGAAATATGCATCATCGGGGAGAACATATGGGACGGAGAAGGACATGACCATGTTACAAACCTTCCAGGTGAAATCTCCTGACCCTAATTCTTCCATCTGCCTAATGCACGTATCGGTTTGTATGATATGTGCACAGTATCCTGGTGATACCTCTCCAACTTTAGTAATCCTATTTCCTAAGGTATATCGATACCGGAAAGATTTTCCTCTACTGGCTATGTGGCGTACGAGCTCTGTATCTGTAGGCATTCTATCTGCTCTGTGTGAAAAGGTCATGGTAAGGTTGCTCCATGACACTTCCCAATTTCCCGGTTTTCTGGGATTGGAGATGTTAAAACATATGAGGGACCTATCCACATGGTATTGGTGGAGCTTCAAACTAGGAGGGCTGGAGATGTTAAACCTCCGGTCCACCGGTCTCCCACCACTTAGCTCAAGTACCTCCCCTAACGTTAAAGGAAATGGTACTAGCCCTGATTTACTGTGACCCTGAGGTACTTGAGAGCATACCCAACAATCTGTTTGGTTCAACACGTTACCCACTAGAGAGTGATAGTCACTCAATGGATGCCGGTCCATATGGATATTAAAACTGGATTGGCATTACTTTGTTACAGAGCCTACAGATACAACTTTCTTTTTGAACTAACATTCCTTCACAGTTGTTTACAAATAACATGGTTGTTAGATCGTGCCCGGTACTCGCCTTTGCTTGGTGATTGGGTTGCTATTGGAAATTTACACCTCCGTCTCAGTCATCAGGACCTTTCTGGATCCTTTCTCGACCTCACTGGTACTCTCACCGAAACAGACTGCTCTGGTCAACATCATGGTCAACGGAAAAATCCATATCACAGTCTCTTGGGGCAAGTCCATCTTACAGGAGGAGAAAAGAAGAAATTTGTAAAGGGGGTATAAGATAATCAGTTTGAGGGGGAGAGAACTCGTTACGATAATAAGTTCTCTCGTTTTGTTGTTCTTCTTGTTCTGCTGTCCTCTCAAAAGGTGCTGTCTCTCAGTCTTCAAAAACGATCATTCTGGTGACGCAATATTCCTTCCTAACCGACGATCTTTCTGTAAGGAGCAAAAATCTGGCATTATCATTGGTCCAACTGAGGGGTGACATAGCATCTTTAAATCATGGAAACATGAGTGAGAAGAGAGAGAAAATAAAAAAAACAAAAGAGATAGAGAACAATTCATGTGCATATATACATCACATAACTCGACAATAACCATCAATAAGAAAAGAGAAACAAAGCATTTTTAAACATTGTAAGAAAACATTGTTAGTATTAGAAAAACATTGTCAGACTTATTAGGCTGTCGTATCTACGTGTCTAATGGTCTCCTTGAGCAGTCCCTCCCCACCAGCACTTGCATTATTCCACTGTCTGTATCTGGCCAGAATACATTGTGGTGGATAGGTCATGCTGGGGTTTGGTAGACTTCTGCAAGGACCAAGCGAATATGCAATGTTTGAATTCTTACCAATAATCGTCAGAGATGGGGATAGAGAGTGAGAAAAGAGAAAAACATTTTTCACAAATACATTTACAACGTTTAACCTGGTCATTCCTGTGTCTTTAGTGAATGACCTCCCACTTCATTAACCGTTACTTCAGGCTTGCCTCCATTCCTAATAATCACCTTTCCTGCCTATGTGATCCTTGATTATAATGGTGTGTATTGTAATTTTGCTCATTTCTTGGTCTAGGGGGTCTAACTTTATGTGTGTTATTACAGTTGCTGGCATAATGCCCTTCTCTCCTACAATGGTAACAAATCCTTGGCTCCCTCCACGTGTCAATGACCTGAGGTTTTGGTTGATTTGATGCCTCCTCAAACGCTCGGATGCTCATCATCATCAATCGTTTCCCCTGTACTTCCCTGGTTCCTGGGATACCATGATTATGTCGTTGTCTTTCTCTTGATCTACAATCTCTTGCAATGTGTCCCTTTTTATGACAATGGTAACAGACTACCATATCTGGGTTTCTCGCAGGGGTGTGGGGCTTTTGTTGGGGTGGTCTTGTGGTTTGGGCCTGTATATTTGCTGCCATTAACTTATCTCTTTGTGACTCTCTGTATCTGGTGATATTCTGATCCTGATTGATGACGGCCTCTCTTAGTGCAGTCACCGAGATATCTCTCCAGTTTGGGTTGGTGGTCTGTACCCTTGTTTTTAATTCATCTTTTAAACCATTCATTAATACCTTAACCGCTATTCTTCTATGTTGTGCATTTGTCTTGATGTCCGTGATCCCAGTGTTTCCAGCCATTATTTGCAGTGCTCGATTGAAATAATTAGAAACATTTTCCCTTTCGTTTTGTCTTATGGAGAAAATTTCATTCCACTTGACAGCAGCTGGGAAATATATTCCTAACTGTCGGTTAATCTGCCTAATACATTCCTGATTGTGTTCCTCCGTACAAGGTACCTCTGTGTTTAATTTACAATCAGCAATGAACTTTTCAGGGTCAACCCTGGAGGGCAAACATGCCCTCAGCACTGTCCGCCACTCTTTGTTGGTGGGTTCTGTGGCGTTTCCTAATTCTTTTATAAACCTTTGACATTTGGCTAGATTTTTCCTAGGATCAGGAAATTCAGACACAATTGATCTCAATTCGGTCCGGGACAAGAGACAGCGCATTGCACTGTCCTTGACGGGAATGATTCCCTGATCGTCAGTCTTCCCATTGGGGACTGAGATCACCCTGGCCAGATTGAGCTCAGTTCCATCATCTTGTGTTGGCCTTACAATATGGGGTACATCTGTTTGTGCGTGATATGAAACATTGTACGTACCTGTGGACACGACCTCACCTGACCCTCCGTTAGGGGGTTCGATTATTGCCTTTACCCATTTGGTCGTGTCCACCTGGATGGCTTCTGTGATGGTTGTTGGAAGAGGTGCTGACATCGTTCTGGGCTCACTGTCTTGTTTGTATTCCTGAGGGAGGTTTGACATGGGGTGCAACTGGCACAGGTTAATAGTTGTACATTCAACAGTATTACAATAATCATTGTTACATTTATTACACTTATTCTTATAATCTATATTACAGTTGCTAAGAGCGTTTTTATTGTTCCACCCTTGTGCTTTTCTCTCCGCAATCAACTCCTCTCCCGATGCCATGTCTCTCCTCTCAAGATAAGAGTCAGAAAAGTCAATAGACTCTCTTTGTAATTCACTTTCCTGTTGCCATAACTGTAAATATTCATAATGTTTATTTTGTCTCTTCGTTAGTTCAACGAGACTTATCCTCCTCCTTAAATTTTGTAACACCTCTGGACTGAAGCTACCTATTCTTGGGAACTTGTCCCTGTCTTGTACAGTCATTCTCTCCCATTCATCACAAAAAACTTCAGCGTGATTTCCATATTTCTTACACATCACATATCGTGCCGACCCGATGGATCGGTTCTCTGAATCAACCTGAACCTGGGTTGATCGCCCCCTACCTGAACAAATGGCCCCCATAATCTGCAGGCGTTGCTTATTCCTCCTTGAATATCAAGGCTTTCAGCGCACCCTTACAAACAAACCAAGATGTCCTTGGGCAGGCCGGCGGTGGTGGTTTATCAAGTACCCCACTTACTTCTCGCCCACGTTGGCCTATGCCGCAATCACTGTAAACCAGAGCTGTGGTACCCAACCCAGGGCCCCTGTGAACCTTTAGTTTACTGGAACATATGAGGGTTACCCGCAGGACACTTACTCTTTCCAGTAAAGTTGGGGTTGTTAGATAGTTCCTGAGTGACCAGCGAACTTCCCTTCCAAAAATAAAAAATTACACAAATCACGTCAGAATGTACAGATAGCGTTTGTGACCACTTTACTCTAATGGTATTAGGTCAGATTACTAACTACTGCACACAATAACGTGCGGTCCAATCGTTCAGTATACGAGCACTACTTGTCATGTACTGAAAGATCAATGGAATCGATGTTTCCGGCTGCGATTCCTTCAACCAGAGCTTGTATGGCCTATATGGGTTCTGCACCAACACCCCAGGCGTTGTGCCACTGGACTTTTATAGCGGACCTTTTACCTTACGACCTCCTGGTCTTGTTCCTTATGACCTCCTGGTCTTGTTACCTTATGGTCCGCTATACTCTAATGCTCAAATATTATTTAACCAGAGATGCCTCCCTGGCCACCGTATATGTCACTTACACGTATGTTCCTTAACGAGTACCCGACTTTCCTTTTGGTTCCACCTTAAAGTTATATAAACTTTTGTATACAAAACACACTCACTCAACACATGTACACTTTGTTTCTATATCTATTTCTGCGCAGAAATTGTCTTCAGGCCAAGAGTGTTACCAATTAGGAGCAGGATCTGTTAAACTAAATTTCAGATTTTCCAAAAATAGATTTGCGTTATTTACCGCTTCGCGTTATCTACCGCTGTGCGTTACTTATCGCTTTTGCGCTAATTATCGCTTTGCGCTAATTATCGCTTTGCGCTAATTCAACTTTTCGTGACTTGGGCTACGTGGGCGTAACCAGACGCTACGTTGCGTAATGAACGCTGCGTGCGTCTGCCTTTTGGATTGCGTACGCTAGTCTTTGTTAGCGACACGTGTACGCAATGCAAAGGATCCACCGTAACACAATATATATACTTTTATCAATGTAAATGATCCCTGATCATCTACCGCAATCCACACTGACTGCCTTGTATCTCAGACAAACCGTGTGTTTGTTCTATACTTTAACTATTACCTCTACTATTAAATAACAGCAAATCTCCTTTTAGCCCTTTCTATCAACTATAAAATTTGGCAAACAGGAATAGTGATATACGAAAAAATGAAATAGAAATGCAGATATATGCGTGCGTACGCAAGACAAAAGAAAAATAAACAGTTTTAAAAGACACAAGCGTTTTGTTCTTACTTCCGGTTACCGGATTCCTTCAGCACTCTTTACCTAAGCGAAGCAGACGCTTATCCCGTCAGCAACTGCGAGACAACCTCCCACCCTTTTGCTGGGGGATAACGTCTGCTGATCTACCTAGTGCAGATGTGAAAAGGACCGGACGAGCCCGCAATTGACAATGCTAAATTCCTTTGTCGTATAAACAACCCTTATGAAGCTAAGAACACTGTACGCTGCTTACTTAAGAAATACCGTAATGATACGCTATTTGCGTAACGATCGCTCAGCCGTAGGCGAGACGCTCAAGCGTCACGTTCGCTCACGGCCCAGTGATCACAGGACACGTTATTGGTTATGTCTAGGGGAAAGATTCGCTGTAACGTAGCATACGCTAGAGACCACGAGGAGGTCACCAGCGGTGCAGACGCTCACAACACTATACCTTGATATTAAACCTTATACCGATGAAACACACAGAATACCTTAATGTGAGTACAGGGTGTAAATGCAACCTTGTGGAACCTGACTATCTACAAAGCTGCATGAGCGTCACCGACGCTCAAATGAACACTTATCACTATAGGAAATACACAGATACTGGTTTAGGTTTCCAAGGCCTATTAACTGTATTATGTCTAATATACTTGTAAAAGGGGATAACAGTACATATGATACACTACAATATAACAGAGACTTCCTAACCACAGAACTAAACAATAAATACAAAAAGACAATACTACACTGACCTAAATGCAATACGATACAATACTATAATACTATAAGGTATTTAAGAGAAAAAGAGGAGAGAGAGAGATAGAGAGAGAGAGAGAGAGATTGGCTCGCAGAAAGACAATGATTATGGAGAGAACTTACGCACAAAGGGTATGATCGCCAGCGCCTCGATATCCAGCTCCCGATTATCAGCAGATAACCGTTGATGAGAGAGTGAGAGCTGGATGTGGTCGGTCTGCCTATTTATGCCCCACACACAATGCAATCTCCTAGTCCCTACAATCCTACAGTTTATTGGACACAGGAATTCGGCCCTGTACTGTAACCAAAGGTCATAGGTTGATTCATACAGGTGGGCTGTGCTGATTTCCAACAGCTCAGGTGGGTGGGGAACTGGGTTTCCCGCCGCATACCTGAGTATGTGCAAATCATAGAAATGGACATAAACTTCTTATGTCCATAACTATTCGCACGAGCGATTAATACGCTCCAAACCAACACCGGAATATTGCTAATTAAATACTCTTCCGATGGGTACCAAACACTGCTGTATGACTCCTGTTAGACCCTTCGTGCAATACAAAGAGGGATTCCTCCGCTCAGGGACATTCTATCTAAACCAAACTTACAGAAACTATTGAGGGGAACATGATCTATAAACTACATTAATTGTGAACTTTTGTAACGAATGAGTCGCACGCTACGATCACATAAACTCTACCGTAAATGCGCATACTGCGCGTGCGAGTGCACGCTATTGCGGGTATGCGCTTCCACGGGAGAGCGTACGCATGCGCAGCACGGACCAGTGTGCGGTGCAAATATGGCAGTGTGCACTAAGACATTTTTCTGACTTTGACACCATTATCGGTTTGTAGCTTCATCGGCACATCACCGCGCTGGAATATTTTTTCAAAAGCATTAGCGACCGTTGCTGCGTTCTTAGCGGTCAGACTTTCACCCCAAACCCTCTTACTGAATATATCGATGATTGTTAATATGTATTTAACGCCATCGTTGTATTTTGACAAATCTATCAGCGAGACCAAATCGCATTGCCACTGTTGGTTTATACCCGATACACAAATCATGTTCCTTTTATAGTTTTTTCTTGCTGGCTTGTGCAGCGTGTAGGCGTCTTGTTCTTGTAACCACTTTCTTACGTCGGATCTTTTAAATTTATTTTTAACCGACCCATAATATTTATCAATGCCGCTAAAACTACCTGGTTTTAACACTGTGTAATATGCATCTTTCATCCGCTTGATTTGACGCGCTGCGTTGCGTGACATTCTGCGACTGGTGTTGCGTGACACTCTGCGACTGGTGTTACGCGACAATTTTTAATACGGTTTAATATTGAACACTATAAATTTATATAAAATTTAATATAACATTTTATATTAAAGCGATATAAAACACTATCATTTAATATTAAAGGGGGTGGAGCCTAGGAGCAAGGGGGTGTTACCACCTGTCAGTTTGACAGAAAGGTTGTCTTTATCTACTACTGACAGCGTATCACCTTCTCTGGAAGTGAAACGGCAACACGACTGGATTCTATATATTCCGAAGTCGCAGTTGGTTCCTACAGCTCATCTGCCTCGCCTAGGCATGATCCTAGACACAGACCAGAAGAGGGTTTATCTCCCGATAGAGAGAGCTCAGGAGCTCATGACACTGGTCAGGAATCCATTGAAAACCAAAACAGGTGTCAGTGCTTCACTGCACTCGAGTCCTGGGAAGGATGATGGCATCATACGAGGCCATCCCCTTCGGCTGGTTCCATGCAAGGACAATGGAACTTACTGGACAAGTGGTCCGGATCACATCTTCAGATGCATCGGTTAATCACCCTATCCCCCAGGGCGAGGGTGTCTCTCCTGTGGTGGCTGCGGAGTGCTCACCTTCTCGAGGGTCGCAGATTCGGCATTCAGGACTGGGTCCTGGTGACCACGGATGCAAGCCTCCGAGGGTGGGGGGCAGTTACACAGGGAAGAAAATTCCAAGGTTTGTGGTCAAGCCAACAGACTTGACTTCACATCAATATCCCGGAACTAAGGGCCATATACAACGCCCTAAGTCAAGCGGAGTTCCTGCTTCGCGACCAACCGGTTCTGATCCAGTCAGACCGCAGGGGCTCATGTAAACCGCCAGGGTGGCACAAGGAGCAGGGTGGCGAGGGTAGAAGCCACCAGAATTCTTCGCTGGGCGGAGAATCAAGTAAGCGCACTGTCAGCAGTGTTCATTCCGGGAGTGGACACGACCTCCACCCGGGAAAGTGGTGACTTCATCAGGAAGTCTTCACGCAGTTTTGCAAATTGATGGAAACTGCCTCAGGTGGACTACATGGCGTCCCACCTCAATAAAAAGATAAAAAAGGTTTTACGCTGGGTCAAGGGACTCTCAGGCGATAGCTGTGGTCGCACTAGTAACACCGTGGGTGTTCCAGTCGGTCTATATATTCCCTCCTCTTCCTCTCAGACCCAAGGGCTGAGAATTGTAATAAACGGAGGAGTGTGAACAATATTCTTTGCTCCGGATTGGCCAAGAAGGACTCGGTACCCGGAACTGCAAGAAATGCTCTCAGAGGACCCATGGCCTCTGCCTCTCAGTCAGGACATGTTGCAACAGGGACCCTGTCTGATCCAAGACTTACCGCTGCTGCGTTGGACGGCATGGCGGTTGAACGCCGGATCCTAGCGGAAAAGGGCATTCCGGATGCAGTTATTCCTACGCTGATAAAGGCTAGGAAAGACGTGACAGCAAGACTTTTTCACTGTATATGGCGAAAATAGGTTGCTTGGTGTGTGGCCGGGAAGGCCCTACAGAGGAATTCCAGGGGGGTGGATTCCTGCACTTCCTACAGTCAGGAGTGACTATGGGCCTAAAATTAGGATCCATAAAGGCCAAGATTTCGGCCCTATCCCTTTTTCTCTCAAAAAGAACTGGCTACACTGCCTGAAGTTCGGACGTTGTTACAGGGGTGCTGCATATTCAGCCCCTTTTGTGCCTCCAGTGGCACCTTGGGATCTTAACGTGTGTTGGATTCCTAAAATCCCACTGGTTTGAGCCACTTAAGACCGTGGAGCTAAAATATCTCACGTGGAAAGTGGTCATGCTTTTGGCCTTGGCTTGGACTGGGCGTGTGTCAGAATTGGCGGCTTTGTCATGTAAAAGCCCATATCTGATCTTCCATATGGAAAGGGCAGAATGGAGGACTCGTCCCCAATTTCTCCCTAAGGTGGTATCATCGTTTCATTTGAACCAACCTATTGTGGTGCCTGCGGCTACTAGGGACTTGGAGGATTCCAAGTTGCTGGACGTAGTCCGGGCCCTGAAACTTTATGTTTTTTTAGGACGGCTAGAGTCAGAAAAACTGACTCGCTATTTATCCTGCATGCACCCAACAAGCTGGGTGCTCCTGCTTCAAAGCAGACTATTGCTCGCTGGATCTGTAGCACGATTCAGCTTGCACATTCTGCGGCTGGACTGCCGCATCCTAAATCAGTAAAAGCCCATTCCACGAGAAAGGTGGGCTCTTCTTGGGCGGCGGCCCGAGGGGTCTCGGCTTTACAACTTTGCCGAGCTGCTACTTGGTCGGGTTCAAACACTTTTGCAAAATTCTACAAGTTTGATACCCTGGCTGAGGAGGACCTTGAGTTTGCTCATTCGGTGCTGCAGAGTCATCCGCACTCTCCCGCCCGTTTGGGAGCTTTGGTATAATCCTCATGGTCCTTACGGAGTACCCAGCATCCACTAGGACGTCAGAGAAAATAAGAATTTACTCACCGGTAATTCTATTTCTCGTAGTCCGTAGTGGATGCTGGGAGCCCGTCCCAAGTGCGGACTCTCTGCAATACATGTATATAGTTATTGCTTAACTAAAGGGTTATTGTATGAGCCATCTGTTGAGAGAGGCTCAGTTATTGTTCATACTGTTAACTGGGTATAGTTATCACGAGTTGTACGGTGTGATTGGTGTGGCTGGTATGAGTCTTACCCTGGATTCCAAATCCTTTCCTAGTAATGTCAGCTCTTCCGGGCACAGTTTCCCTAACTGAGGTCTGGAGGAGGGGCATAGAGGGAGGAGCCAGTGCACACCAGATATAGGCCATCATTCCGAGTTGTTCTCTCGCAAGTGAATTTTAGCAGATTTGCTCATGCTAAGCCGCCGCCTACTGGGAGTGAATCTTAGCATCTTAAAATTGCGAACGATGTATTCGCAATATTGCGATTACACACCTCGTAGCAGTTTCTGAGTAGCTCCAGACTTACTCGGCATCTGCGATCATTTCAGTGCTTGTCGTTCCTGGTTTGACGTCACAAACACACCCAGCGTTCGCCCAGACACTCCCCCGTTTTTCCAGCCACTCCTGCGTTTTTTCCGGAAACGGTAGCGTTTTTTCCCACACGCCCATAAAACGGCCTGTTTCCGCCCAGTAACACCCATTTCCTGTCAATCACATTACGATCGCCAGAACGATGAAAAAGCCGTGAGTAAAATTCCTAACTGCATAGCAAATTTACTTGGCGCAGTCGCACTGCGGACATTGCGCATGCGCATTAAGCGGAAAATCGCTGCGATGCGAAGATTTTTACAGAGCGAACAACTCGGAATGAGGGCCATAGTACCTAATCTTTCTTTTAAGAGTGCCCAGTCTCCTGCGGAGCCCGTCTGTACCCCCTGGTCCTTACGGAGTACCCAGCATCCACTACGGACTACGAGAAATAGAATTACCGGTGAGTAAATTCTTATTTTTAATAAGTGAATATATATTCCGAATTGCATTTGTGTACAGCAATTGTTGTTTTTTAGATTTAAGATACTGGCCGGTATCAATGTGATGTATATTATTTTATATAATTATTAAAAATCATATCAGATTGAGGTAGCGCATTCTCATGTTTTTGTAAAAAAACATATTTCTCTTCTTTTTGGATTTTATTATAAGGGGCTTAACCAATTACCCCTGAATATTGCGGCACTTCATCTGATTAATCACCAGGAAGGTTGGGTTGTTTTAATATAGGAATAGCACGCTGAGTGAAATACCCTGCAGTAAGGCAACCACGCAGCAGCTACATGCACACACACGTATATAGTCACAAGCGTACCATGCAGAAATTATGCACCATAAACTGCACTGGACTAGCAATACAAAGTAATCCTCAGTATAGCTATATATGATAACAATAGATATAACAATGCACAGTAAACACTGGATGTATATCACAGGGTGTTTGTACCACACAACCCTGAATGTATGCACTCTTTCTTAACTAACACTGTACCAGTGACAGGTAGAATACTCAAGTGTCCTGTAGGAAGCACAGCGCTGGCAATCAGGCGGTTCCACAGAGGAGGATTTGCCCCAGCAATCCCAGGAACAGCATGGCTCAAGCTGAAATGACAGCTGACCGGGAGTGAAGGAGAAGGGGACATCTCCAGGGCGGGAACATTACAGAAATGGCGCCTTGGGCCGGGGGTAGGAGCCTCAGGTCCGGCCTGCTCCCCCTGCTGGCATCCCCACCGGGCGTGCGGGCAGTGATAAGAAGCGGGGGGTAATGGTACAAAAGTCCCACCTGACCTGTGCTCCTGTAAAAACACCCTGGTGGCTAGTGTAACAGCAGCCCAGTAATCTGTGTCCACGCCAGCGTGGGATCACGACGTAAATTGTGGGCACAGAAGCCCCTTACCTCCCCCTTGACAGCGACCCCGCGTTCCGGGAGACGACGGCGTGTGTGACTCACAGAGGACAGAGGAAGAAAAGCCGGCGCCTCCACTGTAGTGACCCGGCAACTGCGGCGCAGGAGTATACAGCATCCGCTGGGGGTGATGGAGCTGCTGCAGCCCTGGTATAGTCCTCTTCTTTCTGTTGAAGCTAAAGCTAAGAATTAGGCTGCCTGAGGCAGCCCCCCTGCAAAGTGACCTGCTATCTGCGGCACCAACTACAAACTGAGCTCACTGGCATGGAGGCGGGGTTATAGAGGAGGCGGCGCTGTGCATCTTGGGAACAGTCTAAACATTTGGGCCTGTTGGTGCCTCGAATCAAGATCCTACTCTACACCCATGATGTATTTCCTTGTGGAGCCCAGTGTACCCCGCAGCAGAAACACAGAGAGACACACACACACACACACACTCTCTCTCTCTCTCTGTGTAACATAAAAATAAGATTTTACTCACCGGTAAATCTATTTCTCGTAGTCCGTAGTGGATGCTGGGGACTCCGTAAGGACCATGGGGAATAGACGGGCTCCGCAGGAGACTGGGCACTCTAAAGAAAGATTTAGTACTACCTGGTGTGCACTGGCTCCTCCCTCTATGCCCTTCCTCCAGACCTCAGTTAAGGAAACTGTGCCCGGAAGAGCTGACATTACAAGGAAAGGATTTTGGAATCCAGGGTAAGACTCATACCAGCCACACCAATCACACCGTATAACTCGTGATAAACTTACCCAGTTAACAGTATGAACAACAAACAAGCATCACTCAACTGATGCCACATAACATAGGCCTTCATTCCGAGTTGATCGGTCGCAAGGCGAATTTAGCAGAGTTACACACGCTAAGCCGCCGCCTACTGGGAGTGAATCTTAGCTTCTTAAAATTGCGACCGATGTATTCGCAATATTGCGATTACTAACTACTTAGCAGTTTCAGAGTAGCTCCAGACTTACTCTGCCTGTGCGATCAGTTCAGTGCTTGTCGTTCCTGGTTGACGTCACAAACACACCCAGCGTTCGCCCAGGCACTCCCACCGTTTCTGCGGCCACTCCTGCGTTTTTTCCGGAAACGGTAGCGTTTTCAGCCACACGCCCCTGAAACGCCGTGTTTCCGCCCAGTAACACCCATTTCCTGTCAATCACATTACGATCGCCGGAGCGAAGAAAAAGCCGTGAGTAAAAATACTTTCTTCATAGTAAAGTTACTTGGCGCAGTCGCAGTGCGAACATTGCGCATGCGTACTAAGCAGATTTTCACTGCGATGCGATGAAAAATACCGAGCGAACAACTCGGAATGAGGGCCATAACCCTTTAGTAAGCAATAACTATATACACGTATTGCAGAAAGTCCGCACTTGGGACGGGCGCCCAGCATCCACTACAGACTACGAGAAATAGATTTACCGGTGAGTAAAATCTTATTTTCTCTAACGTCCTAGTGGATGCTGGGGACTCCGTAAGGACCATGGGGATTATACCAAAGCTCCCAAACGGGCGGGAGAGTGCGGATGACTCTGCAGCACCGAATGGGCAAACACAAGGTCCTCCTCAGCCAGGGTATCAAACTTGTAGAATTTTGCAAATGTGTTTGAACCCGACCAAGTAGCAGCTCGGCAAAGCTGTAATGCCGAGACCCCTCGGGCAGCCGCCCAAGATGAGCCCACCTTTCTCGTGGAATGGGCTTTCACTGATTTTGGATGCGGCAACCCAGCCGCAGAATGAGCCTGCTGAATCGTGCCACAGATCCAGCGAGCAATAGTTTGCTTTGAAGCAGGAGCACCCAGCTTGTTGAATGCATACAGGACAAACAGTGAGTCAGTCTTCCTGACTCCAGCCGTTCTGGTCACATAAATCTTCAAAGCCTGGACTACGTCCAGCAACTTGGAATCCTCCAAGTCACCAGTAGCCGCAGGCACCACAATAGGTTGGTTCAAGTGAAAGGATGACACCACCTTTGGCAGAAATTGCGGACGAGTCCGCAATTCTGCCCTATCCATATGGAAAACCAGATAGGGGCTTTTACATGACAAAGCCGCCAATTCTGACACACGCCTAGCCGAAGCTAAGGCCAACAGCATGACCACTTTCCACGTGAGATACTTTAGCTCCTCGGTCTTAAGTGTCTCACACCAGTGGGATTTCAGGAAACTCAACACCACGTTAAGATCCCAAGGTGCCACTGGTGGCACAAAAGGGGGCTGAATATGCAGCACTCCCTTTACAAACGTCTGAACCTCAGGCAGTGAAGCCAGTTCTTTTTGGAAGAAAATGGATAGGGCCGAAATCTGGACCTTTATGGACCCTAATTTTAGGCCCATAGTCACTCCTGACTGTAGGAAGTGCAGGAATCGACCCAGCTGGAATTCCTCTGTAGGGGCCTACCTGGCCTCACACCAAGCAACATATTTTCGCCATATACGGTGATAATGCTTTGCTGTCACATCCTTCCTAGCCTTTATCAGCGTAGGAATAACTTCATCCGGAATGCCTTTTTCCGCTAGGATCCGGCGTTCAACCGCCATGCCGTCAAACGCAGCCGCGGTAAGTCTTGGAACTGACAGGGCCCTTGTTGTAACAGGTCCTGTCTGAGAGGCAGAGGCCACGGGTCCTCTGTGAGCATTTCTTGCAATTCCGGGTACTAAGTCCTTCTTGGCCAATCCGGAACAATGAGTATTGTTCTCACTCCTCTTTTTCTTACAATTCTCAGCACCTTTGGTATCAGAGGAAGAGGAGGAAACACATAGACCGGCTGGAACACCCACGGTGTTACTAGTGCGTCCACTGCTATCGCCTGAGGGTCCCTTGACCTGGCGCAATATCTTTTTAGCTTTTTGTTGAGACGGGACGCCATCATGTCCACCTGTGGCAGTTCCCATCGATTTGCAATCTGCGTGAAGACTTCTTGGTGAAGTCCCCACTCTCCCGGGTGGAGGTCGTGCCTGCTGAGGAAGTCTGCTTCCCAGTTGTCCACTCCCGGAATGAACACTGCTGACAGTGCTAGTACGTGATTCTCCGCCCAACGAAGAATCCTGGTGGCTTCTGCCATTGCCACCCTGCTTCTTGTGCCGCCCTGGCGGTTTACATGGGCCACTGCCGTGATGTTGTCTGACTGAATCAGCACTGGTTGGTTTTGAAGCAGAGGCTCCGCTTGACTCAGGGCGTTGTATACGGCCCTTAGTTCCAGGATGCTGATGTGCAGACAAGTCTCCTGACTTGACCACAGCCCCTGGAAGTTTCTGCCTTGAGTGACTGCCCCCCATCCTCGGAGGCTTGCATCCGTGGTCACCAGGACCCAGTCCTGTATGCCGAACGTGCGTCCCTCGAGGAGGTGAGCACTTTGCAGCCACCACAGAAGAGACACCCTGGCCCTGGGGGACAGGGTGATCAGCCGATGCATCTGAAGATGTGATCCGGACCACTTGTCCAACAGATCCCACTGAAAGAGCCTCGCATGGAACCTGCCGAAGGGAATGGCTTCGTATGACGCCACCATCTTTCCCAGGACACGCGTGCAGTGATGCACCGATACCTGTTTTGGTTTTAGGAGGCCTCTGACCAGCGTCACGAGCTCCTGAGCCTTCTCCTCCGGGAGAAATACCCTTTTCTGGTTTGTGTCCAGAATCATGCCCAGGAAGGGCAGACGCGCCGTAGGAATCAGCTGCGACTTTGGAATATTCAGAATCCAGCCGTGCTGTTGCAACACTTCCTGAGTGAGTGCTACACTGATCAGCAACCGCTCCCTGGACCTCGCCTTTATGAGGAGATCGTCCAAGTATGGGATAATCGTAACCCCTTGCTTCCGAAGGAGCACCATCATTTCCGCCATCACCTTGGTAAATATTCTCGATGCCGTGGACAGGCCAAACGGCAACGTCTGGAATTGGTAATGACAGTCCTGTACCACAAACCTGAGGTACTCCTGATGAGGTGGATAAATGGGGACATGCAAGTACGCATCCTTGATGTCCAGAGACACCATAAAATCCCCCTCTTCCAGGCTTGCAATGACCGCTCTGAGCGATTCCATTTTGAACTTGAATCTTTTCAGATAAATGTTCAGGGATTTTAAATTCAATATGGGTCTGACCGAACCATCCGGTTTCGGTACCACAAACATTGTGGAATAGTATCCTCTTCCTTGTTGAAGGAGGGGAACCTTTACCACCACCTGCTGGAGATATAACTTGTGAATTGCCGCTAACACTACTTCCCTCTCTATGGGGGAAGCTGGCAGGGCCGATTTGAGGTAACGGTGAGGGGGCATCACTTCGAATTCCAGCTTGTATCCCTGAGACACAATCTGTATAGCCCAGGGATCCACCTGTGAGCGAACCCACTGGTGGCTGAAATTTCGGAGACGTGCCCCCGCCGCTCCTGGCTCCTGTGGAGCCCCAGCGTCATGCGGTGGATTTAGTGGAAGCCGGGGAGGACTTCTGTTCCTGGGAACTAGCTGTATTGTGCAGCTTCTTTCCTCTACCCCTGCCTCTGGCAAGAAAGGACGCACCTCTGACCTTCTTGCTTCTCTGTGATCGAAAGGACTGCATTTGGTAATACGGTGCTTTCTTAGGCTGCGAGGGAATATATGGCAAAAAGTTTGACTTCCCAGCCGTAGCTGTGGAAACCAGGTCCGAGAGACCGTCCCCAAACAATTCCTCACCCTTGTAAGGTAACACCTCCATGTGCTTTTTGGAGTCGGCATCACCTGTCCATTGCCGAGTCCACAGGACCCTTCTGGCAGAAATTGACATTGCATTTATTCTAGAGCCCAGTAGGCAAATGTCCCTCTGGGCATCCCTCATATATAGGACAGCGTCTTTTATATGCCCCAGGGTCAGTACAATGGTATCCTTGTCTAAGATATCCATTTCCTCAGACAGATTATCTGTCCATGCTGCTACAGCACTACACATCCAGGCCGACGCAATAGCCGGCCTCAGTATAGTACCTGAGTGTGCATAAACAGACTTCAGGATACTTTCCTGCTTCCTATCTGCAGGATCCTTTAGGGCGGCCGTATCCTGTGACGGCAGGGCCACCTTTTTAGATAAGCGTGTCAGAGCTTTATCTACCCTAGGGGAGGATTCCCAGCGCATCCTGTCCGTTGGCGGGAAAGGGTACGCCATAAGTAACCTTTTGGAAATCAGCACTTTCTTATCGGGAGAATCCCATGCTTTATCACATAATTAATTTAACTCATGTGAAGGGGGAAAAGTCACCTCTTGCTTTTTCTCCCCATACATATAAACCCTCTTGTCAGGGACAGGGTTTTCCTCCGATATGTGCAATACATCCTTCATAGCTATAATCATGTATCGGATGGCTTTAGTCATTTTAGGCTGCAACTTTGCCTCATCGTCATCGACACTGGAGTCAGAATCCGTGTCGACATCTGTGTCAACCAACTGGGATTGTGGGCGCTTTTGAGACCCTGACGGCCTCTGAGCTGCAGAATCAGACACGGGTTGAGACCCTGACTGATTATCCAACCTTTTATGCAAGGAGCTTACATTATCATTTAACACCTTCCACATATCCATCCAATCAGGTGTCGGCGCCGTCGGCGGCGGCGACACCAGTCACTTGCACTTGTTCTGCCTCCACGTAACCATCCTCGTCAAACATGTCGACACACATGTATCGACACACCGCACACACACAGGGAATGCTCTAATTGAGGACAGGACCCCACAAGGCCTTTTGGGGAGACAAGAGAGAGAGTATGCCAGCACACACCCCAGCGCTATATAACCCAGGGATTACACAGTAACTTAGTGTTTTCCCAGCAGCTGCTGTTTATAATAACTTTGCGCCTAAATTTATGTGCCCCCCCTCTCTTTTTACCCTTTTTCTACCTTGATACTGCAGGGGAGAGCCTGGGGAGCTTTCTCTCAGCGGAGCTGTGAAGAGAAAATGGCGCTGGTTAGTGCTGAGGAAGAAGGCCCCGCCCCCTCAGCGGCGGGCTTCTGTCCCGGGTCTGTGTAATAAAATGACGGGGGCTCGTACATATATACAGTGCCCAGCTGTATATATGTGTCATTTTGCCAAGAGGTATCCGAATTGCTGCCCAGGGCGTCCCCCCCTGCGCCCTGCACCCTACAGTGACCGGAGTGTGTGGGTAGTGTGGGCGCAATGGCGCACAGCTGTAGTGCTGTGCGCTACCTCATGTGAAGACAGGAGTCTTCTGCCGCCGATTTCGATGTCTTCTTGCTTCTGACTTCTGGCTCTGCGAGGGGGACGGCGGCGCGGCTTCGGGAACGGACGACAAGGTCAGGTCCTGTGTTCGACCCCTCTGGAGCTAATGGTGTCCAGTAGCCTAAGAAGCGCAACCTAGCCGCAGTTAGTAGGTTTGCTTCTCTCCCCTCAGTCCCTCGTAGCAGAGAGTCTGTTGCCAGCAGAAGCTCTCTGAAAATAAAAAACCTAACTAAAATACTTTCTTTTCTAGCAAGCTCAGGAGAGCTCACTAAAATGCACCCAGCTCCTTCCGGGCACAGATTCTAACTGAGGTCTGGAGGAGGGGCATAGAGGGAGGAGCCAGTGCACACCAGGTAGTACTAAATCTTTCTTTAGAGTGCCCAGTCTCCTGCGGAGCCTATCTATTCCCCATGGTCCTTACGGAGTCCCCAGCATCCACTAGGACGTTAGAGAAAGAAGAATTGGAAGTTATTAGATAGCAGTGATTGTATTTTATTGTGGTGATGTGAGGATACAGGAGGTGACAGTGAGCAGCATGGTGATGAGACCCGGGGAGTGATCCCCTCCTGTGACCCTCTGCACAGCCAGTGCCTGTGGCTGTGTGTGACTGTCCTCTCTATGTCTCGGAGCCGGCGGCAGCACTCGGGAACGTTCGGGCATTTCCGTGACCCGGCCCCACCACCAGTCGCCGCGCAGGCGCGCCGCCGCCGTCCCTCTTGGCCCCGCCCCTCCACCCTCTCCTGCGCGCCGGTTGGCTGGCCGCGCTGGCGCCTGTCCTGTCAGAGCAGCTCCCGCCCCCCTCCCTCTCTCCCCAGAGTGAGCGCGATGTCCTCCTCAGGCCCCGCCCAGCAGCAGCAGCAGAGAGAGGCAGCGCGGGCAGCAGCAGCAGCAGAGTGACGCGGCGGCGGAGGAGGAGGCGCGGTGTGTGAGTCGGCTCGGGCAGCACAGTGACGCGGCGGAGGTGTAGTCTGACGCGGTGTGTTACGTGGTGGGGAAGAGAATAAAAAAAGCCCAGCGAGATCCCAGCAGCCGCGAACGAAAGCAGTGACGGAGGAGGAGAGGCAGTGTAACCCGGTAAGAGGAAGGAGGAGGAGGAGGGAGAGGCATGGAGTCCATGCCTGGGAGCAGGCCGCAGCTGCAGCACCGGGCTCTCCTCACAGCCGCACCGGCTCTCACACACACACACACAGCCGGCGCTCCCGCCTCACCGCTCTCCCGCCACCCGGGCGCCGCTGCCTGCCAGAACCGGGACCCCGGGGGAGGAGGGGGAGAGCCGGCCAGACAAAGGATAATGGCGGCGGGGAGCGGGCGGCCTGAGCTCGGGGGGTCACCGCATCTGTCGCGACACACAGCAGCCTCTGTCGCGATACAATATCCCCCCCAGCATCCTATATAAAAAAATGTTATTTTAAATCCTATATTTGTATTTCCCCTCATCTCTGTCCCTGTGCTCCCCCGGGCATTATATAGTGCAGGCCCCCTGTGTGCTGCCCTGAGGGGCCCGTGTGGATAGAGCTCTCTGCAGGTATATATGTGTGTGAATGGAGGCTGTGGAGTGTCAGCTCTTGGGACCAGGGTGAGGGTTGTGCCCGCTTGCTGCTCTTTGCAGTTCTCCCTCCTGTCACCTGAGGGTGTCGGATTGGGATTTGCCCCCATCCTGCCCCTGGTGATGTGACTGGCAGCGGTGTGTTGTGTATGGGGCAGTGATTTATATTGTGTTATGCGTGGCGGCTGTGCCCAGACTGGTATGTACATATATATTATATATTATACTGGTTGTGGGGTAAATATGCCGCCACATAGATCTCCAGCACCGTCCTGCTGGTAGTAAGTCGTGGTGCAGTAATGTAGGGATGTACGTAGCCTGCGGTATACAGTCGTGTATTCAGGGTTATGTTGTGTCGTGCTGTGTGGTTGAACGTTAAAGCAAACGCACAAAATAATCCGTTCTAATTGGTCCGGTATAATCTGAATTTTGCACACATTACGTCATGTCTTGGGGTTTGTGTGACTAGTATTGCCCCTCCGTTAATAATCACTTTTGGCCTAAAGGGGGGTTTCAGTGACTCCCAGCGTGGCTTTATGAGCTGCACCCAATGTACAGTTAGGGGAACCCCCGTGTCAGGGCTCCTTAGGGCCCTCTATAGCATTGCACAGTTACTGTTCTCGGATTGTTAACCCTCTGTTGACCAGACGTCTCTGATTACCAGACGTGAGGACACATGTACCCTGCTGCAGGGGGATGTTGGGGGGCTTACAGCATATACTGATCACACATAAGCTTATTGCCACTCAGTGTTCATATATATATATAATTTTTATTTCTTCATAACCTGCAATAAAGTTCAAAACAACAATGTTTTGGTTTTATTTCTGTATCTGTGTGTTACTTCCTTTTAGGCGGGAGATGGATGTGTGTAGATTAAGGCTATGACTTTCCCCTGGTACGCCTGCACCGCTCAGGGCTGTTCCAAAAATTCTAAATAAGCCACAAGCTGCAATTTTTTTAATTTTTTTCCGTTTCCCCCTCCTTCTTAAAGCTGTAGTTCTACATGCAGGCACTGCGCGTTATTGCACAGTCGTACGGAGGTGGGGTTTGGGGTCTTAGAAGAAAGGTGCAATTGTGCGCTCTTCGCTGGAGGCTTGTGTGCTGTAATATATAGGCAATTTTTTTTTTTCTAGAAAAAAAAAATTGTCATAATGTGTTTACAATTACCTTTATAGAATTTCAGAGAGTAAAATGCATTTTTTTTAAAAGTTATTGTATAAACATACAGATGTGACCTCATCCACTATTCCTGATACCGCGCAACTCTGATAAGGCCTGCCATCATTTTTTGCCTGAAAACGCGTGTAGGTTGCAATGCGTGACACACATCTGTGTGCAACAGAGTCTGAATCTGTATAGAAAGTGCTACAATGCCGCAGCTCTTTCCCTGCTAAGTTCTCTTGTGCTTTATATACAGACAGTTGCACACTGATATATGGGTGGTCTTCAGTTTGCTGGCTGTCGGGGTCCCGGTGCACAGTTTACCGGCACCGGAATCCCGACAGCCGGCATACCGACCCCGTTTCTCCCTCTTGGGGTTCCACGACCCCCCTGGAGGGAGAATAGATATTGTGGTGAGTGCAGTGAGCCCGCAAGGGGCTTATTCGCGCTCGCCACACTGTCGGTATGCCGATGGTCGGGATTCCGGGACCTCGAGACCTGGCATACCATACTACACCAAGGGGTCAATTCAATTCGGCAACTTATGAATAGCGCCGGGAATTAGCTCCCAACGCTATTCAATTCAGCTCCAGTTAAGTCGGCGATGTCCCGTTCTCGCCGACTAAACAGGTTGAATTGTCGGGAGAACGGGCATTCTCCGACTTAACTCCCCGGCGCGAGGCTGATTCCCGACAGAATCAGCCTCGCGCCGGCCGCGAGGCAGCACTTTTGTCGGGTTTCTTCTCTCATCCCCCGGGGATGAGAGAAGAATTCCCGATAATTGCGGGTAACTAGCGGCTGAATTGAATAGCGTCGGGAGCTAATTCCCGGCGCTATTCATAAGTTGCCGAATTGAATTGACCCCCAAGTGTTGCATATCAAATGAATCTGCGTGGTTTACTGGTGCATGGTATTGCAGATAAGAGCATTTTTTGGATGATGGATTCCCTGCACTAGCTAAGCTGCGCAAGTCATGGCGGCTCACTTGCTCCAGGAATATTGCGCCCCATGGTGTATTGAGGCTTGGTGTATCAGGGTACATCTGTACATACTTGTGTGTTCTGTACTTTTAAAGACAGAGAAGTATCCCGTACTGTGTTCAAATAAAATTGAAGGGTGTGAGTCCTACTTACGTCAGTTCAGACTACATTGCACACATGTACAAATGTTGCACATCAAATAGATCGGTGTAACACAGCTACAATATATACAGTATCAAATCGATATTACAATTTATTTTTTGTTTGTCCGTGCCAGTCATATTATTGTTACACAGTACTATACAGAGTATATAATCAGGCACATCGATTTCTGCCCCACTGGAGCTTGCGGTATAAGGGAGGAATACAATTGATCGCATCAACGTAGTGCACCATTTTGGCGCATTGCATCTACCAGTGATAGAGGTGTGACGACAGCGCTACTGTAACTGGCGCTGTGTGCGCAGCTGAGTTTCCTGCCAATTAAATTCACCCTTAAAATTCCTAACGCAACCATGTCTACTTTTATTATTTAGCACAAAATACAACTCATTGCTTTTCACCGTATCATTTTGGAATTGCGCCAAAGTGTCTCGGGGGGGGGGGGGTCAGCTCCTGATATTGACACATCGTGCCATTTCGGAACATTGCGTCCTGCCAGCATCATAAGCTTTCCCTCGCTCCATATTGAGCTCGGAGGGGAGAGGTGTATATGATTTTTGGCCAATACATGCACAGCTGAGCATTTTGGCTGTTCCTGCAGAATTGATTTCTCCTCTTTGAAGGTACATACACACTCTGCGATCTGCTCTACGAGCGATATCACCTAGTGTTTTCCCTGCCGGGTGGATGATGTGGTGCGTACGCCCTGAATGTCAGCGCAAGTGATATCGTTCAGTGACGGCGCACCGCGGTCGGCCCGTACATGCAGCTTTGGACGATACGTTCAAATTGAACTGCATGCACGGGTGACAGAGGGATACGATAACAACCAGCGGGAGCGCGCATTGTTCATCGCTTGCAGCGTCCACCCTGGACCATATTGTCAACAGCATCGCTCAGGAGGGTAAAAATGAGCGATGTTGCCAATTTTGTCTAGTGTGTTCACACCTTGACACTGAGGAAGAAAAACACTTAAGTGATCACATAGGCCTACACTAAATAAACCAACAGGAATGTAGTTATTATTCTTCTCCCTGTTGTGATAGAATACATAATTTTACCGGCAGTGGGGCGAGTGCTAGAAAGCCCCTTGCGGGCTTGCTGCGCTCGCCATGCTGCGGGCACGCTGGCTCACTGCACTCGTAACAGGTAATTTTCTCCCTCTATGGGGTCAATTCTATTCAGCGACAGTTGAGTATCGCCGGGAGTTAGCTCCCGTAGCTATTCAATTCAGCTCAAGTTAAGTCGGCGAATGCCCGTTCTCGCGGACTTAACATGTTGAATTGTCGGGAGACTGGGCATTCTCCGACTTAACTCCCTGCTGCGATGCTGATTCCCGACAATCAGTTTCGCGGCAGCACTTTTGTCGGATTTCATCTCTCATCCCCCGGGGGTGAGAGAAAAATTCCCGACAATTGGTGTCACTTGGCGCTGTATTGAATAGTGCTGGGAGTCAACTCCTGGCGCTATTCAACTGTCGCTGAATAGAATTGACTCCTATGTGTCTCGTGGACAACCACAGAGGGAGTAAAGCCTGTGGCGCTGGTATTCCGGTGGCGGCATTTTACATCCTGCCTTGATTCCGGCGTTGGCATTGTGACCGCTGGGATCCCGACAGGCGGTCTCGTGATTGCCTCCCATTGTGATTTGTCCAATAAATAATGTTTAACTATCCCAATCTTCAGAAGGCTACCTGTCCCTGACACTCACATTTCCCTCCAGGTAACATCCTCTTCATTGGTAGCCTGACATTTTTCTGCTCTCCAGAGTATAGGTCGACATGGTGAAAAGGATGACATATAAAAGGTAGACAGTACAAAAGATCAACAGGTTCAGATGGTTGATGTGACAATGGGCAGCACAAGTTTTTTTGGGTGTTTTTCAACTTTTTCATACTTTTACGATCCACGTGGACTACGACTGGGAATGGTAACTTTTGCCAATTGTGGAGCGCAGCACCTTGTCTGAAGCGTGCCGAGCCAGGCTGCACACGAATGGGGGTGTTTTGTAGCAGGAAAGGGTCAACTCTCAAAAATACAAAAAATAAATTGCATCGTCCTTTTATGTTGACCATTTGCATGTCGGCCTTCTGACGCCGTTGATCTTTTCCACAGTCTACCTATGTTAACCTTTTGGCCATGTTATCCTAATGATTGCAGACTTTTCCTTTTAGTGTAGATCTATTGATCCACTCCCGGTTAGACAGCAGACGTCCCTCCAACATCTTATTCCAATGGGATATGACCGCTCAGAAAGCAGAGACTTCCTGGGACATCCCTCTATGTGAGGTTAATGGAAGAAATGCATCCCTGCAAGCCTGATTGTCATCGTTATGAACACTCCCATATATTTTAGCTGAGACTATTCAATTACAGCCCCTTTTCTTTAGGCAGTCATTTTTCCACTAATGTGTGGTAACCCTTAGATTTCGGGAAAAGTACCCAGAACTATGTGGTAATGCGTTTGCAGCGTCCGCCCACAATACGGGCACTCGCCTCGGATTTTTGTTCAAGGCTACCGGAGGTTTGAACAGATATCTGCGTGAAGTGCACTGTGCAAGCTTCTCTTGCGCTGTAATTATGTAGCCCCGACTGACTATCCTGCGGTTAATTGAATTTAGCCCTTAAATTGCTCTGTTCGGGTGCAAATGCTGTTGCAGGGCACTTTTCTGGTACACCCCGTCTGTCTGTCTGGCCTTAACAAGCTGCATAAAACAATTGATCCCCCCCCCCTTCCCACACACATACCTTCAAGTCCAAGGAGTGAGGGGAAAATACAAAATGTTTTCCTGTAGTCCCACAGGCCCCTCCATGTCGAGCCAACTTCAACTGGGGACCGACTTTCCTTTTTGTCTATTATCCATAGCTTCAGGGGTGATTTTGACATTACAGAACAGGATCCCCTCAATAGAAGTATCCTGCCTGATCGAGCACCCCAAACTATTTTTTTTTTTTTTGAAGTTTGGGTTATAATTAGGATTTAAGTTTTCTTTATTCTAATTAAATATAAATGATACCACATTTTCATGTGTAACTTTTAATAATATATACCCCCCCCCCTTCCTACCCCCTATAGGTTGCCTATAGAGCAAGGACAGTGCTTTTGAGCGATATGGGTATAAACAGTTATTAAAATAAAAGGCCGTTATGTGGATAATGTGCTTGGCCTATAGCAAAGGTATTCATTCGATGCTCCAGCTGCTGTGGCACTAAACATCCCAGCATGCCCTAATGGCAAAATGGTGGCAGGGCATTCTGAGATGTGTGGTCCGCCAGTAGCTGGAGGGCTGCATGTTGAGTAGCCCTGTACTATAATCTCTTCTGTATGTGCAGTCAGTGCTTGCTAGTCTTGCAAAGGTGTATTACTACAACAAATATTTGGCTTTATATACACGGTATAGTCTACTTGCCCCAATACGAATGTGCGGTCTGCACTATACCTGTAGATTATTTATTTGTAAATGTATAGGCAAAAATATAACTTATAAACATTTGAAGATAAAATGCAAACTGTCCCGCACAATAACAATTGAGAACATTCTCTGGCTGGAATTCAAATGTTATCCCGCCGGCAGCCACTAGATGGCCTTCAAATGGAGCTATTCAATCGTAGCTCCGTTCGGGCGCAATGGCTGCTGGCGTCTGCAATTCAGCTCGCACCCCTCGGGGGTGGTGAGCTGATGTGCATGAAAAGTGATCGATATGGGCGAGCAAACCACTTTTTTCGCGATCACTCCCAGCACTTTGGTCAAGCAGCTAAAACCGACTCTAATAGGGTCAAACAGTGTGGAAAAAAAAATTTGAATTGCGCCCCGTGATCTCCCGTCTCATTAGATGGGAAATTGGGTACGCAAAACAAGTGAATTTTGGGTGTCTAAAAATCCCATCTAAATGGGACTGGGCGCACATTCACATTGCACATGTCCCGCCACGTAAAGCTGCTAAACCCGTCTAAAGTCCTGCTTTGGCTTCCAAACTTGCGTTCTCACTTAGGGGGTCATTCCGAGTTGATTGCTAGATGAAAATGTTTGCTGCGCAGCGATGATGCCAAAAAAACGGCACTTCTGCGCATGCAGCGCACGCGCAACGTACTTTCACAACGGCCAATGTAGTTTCATACAAGGTCTAGCGACGCTTTTCAGTCGCAGTACTGGCCGCAGAGTGATTGACATGAAGGGGCCGTTTCTGGGTGTCAACGTTTTCAGGGAGTGTTCGAAAAAACGCAGGCGTGCCAGGAAAAATGCAGGCGTGGCTGGGCGAACGCAGGGCGTGTTTGTGACGTCAAAACAGGAACTGAACAGTCTGAAGTCTTCGCAAGCGCCAAGTAGGTTTTGAGCTACTCTGAAACTGCGCAAAATTATTTTGTAGCTGCTCTGCGATCCTTTCATTCGCGCTTCTGCTAAGCTAAAATACACTCCCAGTGGGCGGCGGCATAGTGTTTGCACGGCTGCTAAAAACAGCGAGCGAACATCTTGGAATGACCCCCTTAGTGCTCATTTCTTCTCGCACCTCCGGAAGCAGCTAGAAGAAATGTCATCCCCGCGGCTGCTGGGCATCTAAATGGAGCAACAATTGAATTGCTCCGTTTTGCACCCCCTAGTGGCAGCCATAGGGAAAAACAATTGAATTCCCCCTAAAGTACACTCCGCGGTAGATGAAATTCAAAATAACAACAAGTTAATGTTGAGCACAGGTGCGCTTTAAGAGAGGAGGAGGCCCGTGTTCAGCCCCCTCTCTGACGGCAGTGCAGAGAGTCTGAGCTCTAGAGGGCTCAGACTCTACTGCGCATGCGCATATCTCTGGGAAATTGGTGCGGTGGCCATTTTCTCGGAGATTTCTCTACTGCGCATGCACAGAACTCTGTGAAAATGGCCGCTGAGCCAATTTCACAGTGTTTTAACAGCGCTGAGGATGCCGGCGCTGGACTCCGGAGGGGTGAGTATTTTAAAAATGGGTTCAGCATGCGCAGTGGGGGCCCCCTCTAGACTAAGGGGCCCGTGTGCACCGCACACACTGCACCCATTGTAGAAACGCTAGTAGTTAAGCATTAGTCCTACTTGTTACTTATTATAATTTAAATAAATCTTAATAGTAAAATGCAAAAGCACTTTTCAGAGAAAAAAAACACACACACACACTCTCTCTCTCTCTCTCTCTCTCTCTCTCTCTCTCTCTCTCTCTCTCTCTCTCTCTCTCGGCATGCCACTGGCATTAACGTTGTGAATAAAAACACTAGTTTCTAATGTAATACGCTTTCTTAATGATAAAACCATAGTGTTTTTTTAATTTATTTTTTATAAACATTTCGTTTTAACCAGCCAACACTAATAAATAGATATACAGTAGCCACGCTCATCGTGGCTTGGCCGCACGTGCACACCTTGGTGAAGCCACGATGAGTGTATTAAAGTGTCGGGTTATTGTCGATAAAGCTATGATCGCTGGTCGGATGTTATACGCAGCAGCACTGTCTCTAAACGTGCATACACGCTGAGCGCTTCTCTCCCCCTGCCCAGCGATGTTAGCGGGGGTGAGCGGCTATCCATAGCAGGACGCTATGGAAAGCTGCTCACCCCACCTTTCATCTACTGGTGATACCAGCAGATGAACGGCGGCCGCCAGCGATGAAGCGAGAGCGCACATCAGCGCTCATTGCTTGTCCAACACTGGGCGGCTTTGAGCTGAAAGCAGCTCAACACACCAAACGTGACCTGCTCTCAGCTCCGAATCACCCAGTGTGTATGGGCCTTAATGCTCTAGAATGACAGCAGAGATTCCACCCATTCAATTGCTTTGGGCATCAAAATCTGTCTAAACTGGACTTAAGGCCCATACACACTGGGTGATTTTGAGCTCAAAGTAGCTCACTTTTGGTATTTTGAGCTGAAACTCGTCCTGTGTGTATGGGCTAGCGGTGAGCGCTGAAGATGCGCGCTCCCGCATCATCGCTAGCCGTCGCCGTTCTTCAGGCTGTTTTTTTACAACCGAGTGAAGCACTTTCCACAGTCTCCTAAGTGATTCACCCCCCCCCTCTGTGAACATCGCTGGCACAGGGAAAATCGCTCAGTGTGTATTCACCTTTCAGATGCCCAAACAACTGTCACAATTCAGGTGTGTTGGGGTGCCCATGCACATCACTCATTGTCGCACCCAATCCGGCAGGCTTTAGCCACCTAAAAAGGCTGAACTCCTAAACCGGAGGCATATCAGCAAAGTGAAGGGATCTCCATCTCCACCTTTTAGCTGATTTTCTTTATTTGTATTTGGTAAACAGAAGACTTTTTACTTTAATGGTTTTATCACCGTTTGAAAGCTAAATTTTCCCTAAACTGCAGCTTGTAGGTCAAAGCCTAAAAAATTGTTCAAAATCTAAATGGAAACATTTGCTCCTTTTTCAAATGGACAGAAGGAAAATGGACTCAAACAACAATAAAAATGACACTATGACAGTGGTCCTGGTCTGACTACGTTTGTGGCCTGAAAAGCTTGGTCTTGTGCGGTTGAATTGGGCTGTATCCCACCACTCCTTGTGAATTGCAGGCGGTCTCTAGTATGAGCAGAGAGTATGGGGAGGCCCCATTCTATTAGCAGCAAGATTCTCCAGTAACCTTACCACGCACTCAGTGGGGCAGATGTATTAACCTGGAGAAGGCATAAGGAAGTGATAAACCAGTGATATGTGCAAGGTGATAAAGGCACCAGCCAATCGGCTCCAATATGTAAATTAACAGTTAGGATCTGATTGGCTGCTGCGTTTATCACCTTGCACATATCACTGGTTTATCACTTCCTTATGCCTTCTCCAGGTTAATACATCTGCCCCAAATTGTCTTAGGTGATCCATACTCATTGAGCACACATGAACTGGTTTCACTTATTGTAATAACCTAGATCCTATTCAGTAGTCTGCTCCTATAGATGTGCAGAATCACAGGACTCGGCCCAATGTCTGCACTTTACACTCTCTTGTGCCCAGTTTGGAGAATATTACAATATTGACAAGTGTGCACGGGCTTATGTAGTGTTCACTCTAGAATCCGGGCCGGCCAGGGCGCCGGTTCTAGAGGGGCACTAGCGCATGCCAAAAAATTGACGCCCTGCTAAAACTGCCTAGCGTGAACACTACTTATGTTTGTGGACTGAGAAGTGACCCCTTTCTCACCGCACAAAGAACCCGGTATCGACCCGGCATATTGCTGGTTCGACACGGGGTCAGCGTGCGGTGTGAAAGCACCATAGCTGAAATCCCAGGTCACCTGACCCAGCAATTCAACCCAGGAATGAAGCAGTGTTATTCACGGGTTGAATACCGGGTCAATGGCAGCGTAAACGGGCTCCCGGGTCGATGGGACCCATTCACTACAACAGGGAGAGGCGGCGTGGAGATGACCTAATCTCCCAGCTCTGCCTCGGCACCCGCTGCCGGCTCCGCCCCCTGCTGCTATGGCAATCCGCCCGGCATATTGCCGGGTCGGGGAAGCCAGCAGCAGCGTCCAATGCCGGATCCCACCCGGGAAGGGCCCATTTCCAATTCCCGGGTGGGATCCGGCCAGGGCCGTTTCAAGACAATTTGGCTCCCAGTGCGAGATTTCAAAATGCGCCCCCCCCCCTCCCCACATTGCTATAAAAAAAAATTGCGTCCCCCCCCCACATAGGTATAAAAAGAAAAAGCATGCGCGCCGACAAGGGTGTGTGGCCTGATTAAAATGGGCGTGGTCTCATTAAAGTAGGCGTGACCTCGTCTGATGTCATCACGCCCACCACAGGGGGGAAAAAATTAAAATAAAAAATGTCCCCATTTTACACAGCGCGGCAGGCAGGTGTCCCCATTTTACACAGCGCGGCAGGCAGGTGTCCCCATTTTACACAGCGCGGCAGGCAGGTGTCCCCATTTTACACAGCGCGGCAGGCAGGTGTCCCCATTTTACACAGCGCGGCAGGCAGGTGTCCCCATTTTACACAGCGCGGCAGGCAGATATCCCCATTTTACACAGCGCGGCAGGCAGGTGTCCCCATTTTACACAGTACGCAGGCAGGTGCCCCCATTTTACAAAGTGCGGCAGGCAGGTATCCCCATTTTACACAGTACGCAGTCAGGTGCCCCCATTTTACACAGCACGGCAGGCAGGTATCCCCATTTTACACAGTACGGCAGGCAGATATCCCCATTTTACACAGTACGCAGGCAGGTGCCCCCATTTTACAAAGTGCGGCAGGCAGGTATCCCCATTTTACACAGTACGCAGTCAGGTGCCCCCATTTTACACAGTACGCAGGCAGGTGCCCCCATTTTACACAGCGCGGCAGGCAGGTGTCCCCATTTTACACAGCGCGGCAGGCAGGTGTCCCCATTTTACACAGTACGCAGTCAGGTGCCCCCATTTTACACAGTACGGCAGGCAGATATCCCCATTTTACACAGTACGCAGGCAGGTGCCCCCATTTTACAAAGTGCGGCAGGCAGGTATCCCCATTTTACACAGTACGGCAGGCAGATATCCCCATTTTACACAGTACGCAGGCAGGTGCCCCCATTTTACAAAGTGCGGCAGGCAGGTATCCCCATTTTACACAGTATGGCAGGCAGATATCCCCATTTTACACAGTACGCAGGCAGGTATCCCCATTTTACACAGTACGGCAGGCAGATATCCCCATTTTACACAGTACGGCAGGCAGATATCCCCATTTTACACAGTACGCAGGCAGGTGCCCCCATTTTACAAAGTGCGGCAGGCAGGTATCCCCATTTTACACAGTACGCAGTCAGGTGCCCCCATTTTACACAGCACGGCAGGCAGGTATCCCCATTTTACACAGTACGGCAGGCAGATATCCCCATTTTACACAGTACGCAGGCAGGTGCCCCCATTTTACAAAGTGCGGCAGGCAGGTATCCCCATTTTACACAGTACGCAGTCAGGTGCCCCCATTTTACACAGTACGCAGGCAGGTGCCCCCATTTTACACAGCGCGGCAGGCAGGTGTCCCCATTTTACACAGTACGCAGTCAGGTGCCCCCATTTTACACAGTACGCAGGCAGGTGCCCCCATTTTACACAGTACGGCAGGCAGATATCCCCATTTTACACAGTACGCAGGCAGGTGCCCCCATTTTACAAAGTGCGGCAGGCAGGTATCCCCATTTTACACAGTACGGCAGGCAGATATCCCCATTTTACACAGTACGCAGGCAGGTGCCCCCATTTTACAAAGTGCGGCAGGCAGGTATCCCCATTTTACACAGTATGGCAGGCAGATATCCCCATTTTACACAGTACGCAGGCAGGTATCCCCATTTTACACAGTACGGCAGGCAGATATCCCCATTTTACACAGTACGGCAGGCAGATATCCCCATTTTACACAGTACGCAGGCAGGTGCCCCCATTTTACAAAGTGCGGCAGGCAGGTATCCCCATTTTACACAGTATGGCAGGCAGATATCCCCATTTTACACAGTGCGGCAGGCAGGTAGCCCCATTTTACACAGTATGGCAGGCAGATATCCCCATTTTACAAAGTGCGGCAGGCAGATATCCCCATTTTACACAGTGCGGCAGGCAGGTGTCAAGTGGGGGGGGGGGGGAAGGAAGGGGGAGAGAGAGAGATACTACTTACATCTTCCCACTCTTCGGGTCCGGCCGCCTCACGTCCCTCGCGCCGGCCGCCTCCTCCTTCCAGGGTTATCTCCTCTCCTCCCTCTTGCCGAGCGCTCCTGCTCGGGAGGAGGGGTTCCGCGGAATGACGCGTTTGCGTCGTGACGTCACGACGCAAACGCGTCATTTCGCGAAACTCCGCCCCCCGAGCAGGAGTGCTCGGGAAGAGGGAGGAGAGGAGATAAGGACACACAAAGTGCCGCGACGGGTGCCCTGTGCGGTTGCGCGGCTCACCCGCTGCTATAAACGGCACTGGATCTGGCATTGGCGGTGTGAAAAGGGGTATTAGTCTAAGTAGTTTGTGTGGGCCCTAATTCCCCCCCCCCCCCCCCCCCTTCCCTCACTGTTCAGAAAGCCTGGATCTGAATGCATTTATTCTTGCAGATATACTTTATCTGCAATGTTCCGTTGTTGTGTGACAAAAAAACTCCTAGGCTTCCCGGGTGCGACTCGGCGAGACCCCTTTCAGACAAGCGGCCCGGCCCAACTTATTGATGTGTAGGTGACGTCGCCTTCTGCGCGTCCAGAATCAGCCTGGGTTGCATTGACCCGGCTTACCCGTTCACACCGCACCGCGAGCTCCGTTGACCCCATTCTCACTACCCAAGTTATAATACTGGGTCACTCGACCGGATTGTTTCAACCTCCGCCTTCCAGATTGTGCTCATGTGTAATAACCCGGGTTATTGCTGGTGGTCTGAAAGGGGTATAACTCAATAATCCTGTAATAGGAAATAAAATCAGAAATGTTACACGGGCACGGTGATCCCCAGAGCCCTGATCTTTGCAGACGTGCGTTACTGTATCTTGAGGTATAAGACTGTCTGTTCGTGTTGCTTACCTACAAACTTTTCTTTCTGGACATTAGAACAGTGCAACTATATTATAAGTCCATTTATCACATGATCATTTAAAATTCTTTATTCAAAACATGCTGAAGTGTACAGATATTACTAGTGTCTTTGAAATTGTGGGAAGATATGTCCGCTTCACAGGGAACGGCGACATTCAGGGCCTGGCAGCGCTGCTTGTGTGGTAGATTCCCTCGCCGTGACCCGGAGATTTGTGTTTGCTGGGTTATAAGGCTGCGGTATTTGAGTATGCAAAGTGTAAAGGTGTGTACACACGGTGAGATTTCAGATATGCCCGATTCTCACGATGCTATAGGCACTGTGGTCTGTATCGCAAGCCTAGATGACTGCTAGCGATACTGGCTATGTGCGATTTTGGCTAACTGTTAATTTTGTTATACTTTTATACTAGATAGACTGTGCAGGGAAGTCAATTTTGACTATCTAGGCTTGCGATACTGACCTCGCGGGGTGCGCATTGGGATTGCAAGGTAACTTTCACCTTGCGATCTGCACTAACTTTCCTAGCGATCTTGACTATATAGTCAAAATCGCAAGCAAAAATCTCACCGTGTATACACACCTTAACAATTGTGTTGCATACCTAAGTATGTCAAGTTGCACGCTTTCTCCTTTTGGTAGATGATATTGAAAAAGGGGAATTCAGTTGTTTTCCCCCAAAGCTGCCACTAGATAGCGTCCGACAGAGCAATGCAATTGTTGCTATGTTCAGACGTGAATAGCCGTGGAGGGACTAATTTCATCTTGCTGCCACTTGAGACTGCGAGATGAAAAGTGTCTGTTTTTGTGCCGCAGCCGGGACTTTAGTTGGGTTTAGCCACTTTGCATGGCTAAACGTGGTGCTTTTTGGCGTGTCAGAAGCGATGGGTGTCCAATCGGAGCACCAATTGAATTGCTATGACAGACGCACAATACTTTGGGCACCCAAAAAAAGAAAATCAAATTGCCTCCCAAATATCTAAAGATGTATGGTAAATACAGTGCGATGCATGTTCCTTACCACTTCACATCAAGACCAATTTTTTATATTGAATAATTAAAAAATAGGCATATGTTTCAATTTTAGAACACAGAGGGATTATTTTGGTAGCACATTAAAATAAGTATCTTGTATGCAAACATTAGCTGATGGTTTCCCCCTGCAGTTCTTCCCATAGGTTAATTTATTACAAAACCCAAAAATGTAATGGAGAACAAATCTGATGGATATGAATGCAGCAGATGAGATCCACGCATTAGAGCCTACCTGACACGGCTACTGGGTACCCCTGCGGCTGAGTGTGGAAGCACTTTAGCACGCTGCGTTCCTGCGTTATAAAGCGGATAAAGCCATGTTGCCATTCCAGAGCTGCACTTTTCACCCCATCACATTTTAATTGAATTTCCCCCCAATTGCTGCTGATGAAAGGGGTGGCAGTTAAGCTGCGCCGTTCCTCTTCTGGGTTCTCATTGTTGGAGGCAGCAAATATACGTAGGGTTCATGAGAGCAATTTCTAAGATATACTGTGGCTGTTCACGAGCAGGTTAACACATTTATTTATTACCAGTTATTTATATAGCGCGCACACATTCCGCAGCGCTGTACAGAGAGTATTTGCTCATTCACATCAGTCCTTGCCGCAGTGGAGCTTACAATCTGTATTCCCTATCACATGTACACACAACACATTCACACTAGGGTTACTTTTTGTTAGGAGCCAATTAACCTACCAGTATATTTTTGGATTGTGGGAGGAAACCAGAGTACCCGGAGGAAACCCACGCAAGTACGGGGAGAATATACAAACTCCACACAGTGCCATGGTGGGAATGGAACCCATGACCTCAGTGCTGCAAGGCAGTAATACTAACCACTACACCATCCGTACCATTCATTGCATTGTTAGGTTGCAGAAAAAATAGGGTTAATGTTTCCTAATATCTCGTTCTTCTGAACAGTCACGATGCAGATAAGGTCAATGGAGCATCTGGCTCATCAGATGAAGGATGATTATTAGAATTGTTTATTTGTACTGTAGTGCCAGACAGTAGGGAACGGAGTTACATAGAACGGGGACATACTGGAGTTTGCAGAAATGAAAACAAAGTGTTATTAGGGCGCCACTCGTGAGCTACCATTCTGATTGGTGGAGGGCCCAGCTGGAAGGAAGTGTGAGTTTGGTGGGGCAGATGTGTGGCAGTAGGGTAAGCGCTGATATAGAGATGAGTTTAATGATTGCGTTTGTAGATTTGCCCCAGCTACTGTATAGCATATCACTGTGTGTGTGCGCTATGCCAGTGACTGACTTGCTGAATTCTGGTTGGCTAAGTATTGGGCATGTCTAAGAAACTAATCTCATTGAATGGCACTAACAGGTTCCGTGCGAACTGGAACGAGAAACATAATGTGAATTAGGGCAAAAAATGTAATTGTGCAACGTACCGTGTGTATAAATAAAACAATTGTTGTGTTATGTATTTCCTTTTTATCATCATGATGTGACTTGTAGCTATGTTTCACACTGGGGGGCAGATTTATTAAGCTCGGTGGAAGGTGATAAAGCACCAGCCAATCAAATCCTAACTGCCATTTTTCAAACCCAGCCTGCGACATGGCAGTTAAGATCTGATTGGCTGGTTCTTTATCACCTTCCACTTTATCACTTCGCCAAGCTTAATAAATCTGCCCCTCAGTGCTGCATCAGTTATTTTAATAAATGCAATGTTTTTGTTATGAAGCAAGTAATTCACTGTAGGTTGTAGACGTATCTATTTATGGTTATAAGAAAGCATTTTAGTAATGATATTAATAATAGTATTATATGATAATTGTGTGGGCAGATGTGTTGCACCACCGAAAGGATTTGCTACCCCTCTATTATAGCATATTTCAAAGACCCTTACCAAACAAATATGTTTTTTGGAACGGGCTATGGGGGAATGTTGAGGATCTAGTGCACAGTAACTGGGGGCTGGCGGTAGGTACGGTGGGCATTCTCCTCACTACATTCTATGGGATCAATTCAATTAAACTCTGATTGAATAGTGCCGGGAGGGAGCTCCCAGAGCTATTCAATTCAGTGTGATGCTAGGTCAGAGAATGCCCGAACTTAGGGACTAAACAGGGTATTTAGTTGCGAGAACGGGCATTCTGCGACTAAACTGCCTTGCTGCGATGCTGTTTGCCCGGCACCAGGTCACAAAACAGCATCGCATACTTAGTTTTGTTAGATATCTCCTCGCACCCCCGAGTGGGTGCGCAAATAAATACTCTAGTCGGTGACAGCATTGCGCTGAATTGAATAGCTCCGGGTGCTCCCTCCTGGCGCTGTTCAATCTGCGCTGAATTGAGTGGACCCCTATGACATCGGCCGTAGGGTAAATTTACAATTGCTGTGACCCTGAAAGTGTCATTTTAAGTGATGATACATTTTTGGTATTGTGCAACAGTAATTGTGTATAACCACCTTAATAGAAAATGTTATTATGGCAGCTGTTGTATATTGATGTATTTTGCCTTCACTTTTCTCAGTGTGCGGGCCTTCTTTCTATATAGCAGAGGTCACTTATGTATGTAACAGCGCTCTACAGCTTTATTCTGTAGATCTTTCTGGGGCTCAGCTTGCAGTGGAAGAGCCGTATTGGGGCAGTCTTATGGTTGCTTGCCTGGGTAAAATGAATAGAACATTGCTTCTGCTACTTAGGATTCGTCATGGGAGGACCGCTCAGGTTCTCATTTAAAGGGCCGCTCGGCGAAAATACAAGTCCTTATATAAAGAGCTGGCAACAACATACTGCATTAGTGTAAAAGTCGGTAATATAAAAGCGTCGACTTTTATAATCCAATTACATGACATTAGTTTACAGACTATGGTAAAGCGCAGTACTGCAAATAATCTGTTTTCTCTGACGTCCTAAGTGGATGCTGGGGACTCCGTCAGGACCATGGGGAATAGCGGCTCCGCAGGAGACAGGGCACAAAAGTAAAAGCTTTAGGATCAGGTGGTGTGCACTGGCTCCTCCCCCTATGACCCTCCTCCAAGCCTCAGTTAGGTTTTTGTGCCCGGCTGAGAAGGGTGCAATCTAGGTGGCTCTCCTAAAGAGCTGCTTAGAGTAAAAGTTTTATTAGGTTTTTTATTTTCAGTGAGTCCTGCTGGCAACAGGCTCACTGCAACGAGGGACTTAGGGGAGAAGAAGTGAACTCACCTGCGTGCAGGATGGATTGGCTTCTTAGGCTACTGGACACTAGCTCCAGAGGGACGATCACAGGTACAGCCTGGATGGGTCACCGGAGCCGCGCCGCCGACCCCCTTGCAGATGCTGAAGAGAGAAGAGGTCCAGAAATCGGCGGCTGAAGACTTCTCAGTCTTCATGAGGTAGCGCACAGCACTGCAGCTGTGCGCCATTGCTCTCAGCACACTTCACACCAACGGTCACTGAGGGTGCAGGGCGCTGGGGGGGGCGCCCTGGGCAGCAATGAAAGTACCTATACTGGCTAAAAATACATCACATATAGCCTCTGGGGCTATATGGATGTATTTAACCCCTGCCAGGTTGTCAGAAAAACGGGAGAAGAAGCCCGCCGAAAAGGGGGCGGGGCCTATTCTCCTCAGCACACAGCGCCATTTTCCCTCACAGAACTGCTGGAGGAAAGGCTCCCAGGCTCTCCCCTGCACTGCACTACAGAAACAGGGTTAAAACAGAGAGGGGGGGCACTTATTTGGCGATATGATTATATATTAAGATGCTATAAGGGAAAACACTTATATAAAGGTTGTCCCTGTATAATTATAGCGTTTTGGTGTGTGCTGGCAAACTCTCCCTCTGTCTCCCCAAAGGGCTAGTGGGGTCCTGTCCTCTATCAGAGCATTCCCTGTGTGTGTGCTGTGTGTCGGTACGTGTGTCGACATGTATGAGGACGATGTTGGTGAGGAGGCGGAGCAATTGCCTGTAATGGTGATGTCACTCTCTAGGGAGTCGACACCGGAATGGATGGCTTATTTAGGGAATTACGTGATAATGTCAACACGCTGCAAGGTCGGTTGACGACATGAGACGGCCGGCAAACAAATTAGTACCTGTCCAGGCGTCTCAAACACCGTCAGGGGCTATAAAACGCCCATTTACCTCAGTCGGTCGACACAGACACGGACACTGACTCCAGTGTCGACGGTGAAGAAACAAACGTATTTTCCTTTAGGGCCACACGTTACATGTTAAGGGCAATGAAGGAGGTGTTACATATTTCTGATACTACAAGTACCACAAAAAAGGGTATTATGTGGGGTGTGAAAAAAACTACCTGTAGTTTCTCTATCGTCCTAAGTGGATGCTGGGGTTCCTGAAAGGACCATGGGGAATAGCGGCTCCGCAGGAGACAGGGCACAAAAGTAAAGCTTTTACAGGTCAGGTGGTGTGTACTGGCTCCTCCCCCTATGACCCTCCTCCAGACTCCAGTTAGATTTTTGTGCCCGGCCGAGAAGGGTGCAATTCTAGGTGGCTCTCCTAAAGAGCTGCTTAGAGAAAGTTTAGCTTAGGTTTTTTATTTTACAGTGATTCCTGCTGGCAACAGGATCACTGCAACGAGGGACAGAGGGGAGAAGAAGTGAACTCACCTGCGTGCAGGATGGATTGGCTTCTTGGCTACTGGACATGAAGCTCCAGAGGGACGATCACAGGTACAGCCTGGATGGTCACCGGAGCCGCGCCGCCGGCCCCCTCGCAGATGCTGAAGCAAGAAGAGGTCCAGAATCGGCGGCTGAAGACTCCTGCAGTCTTCTAAAGGTAGCGCACAGCACTGCAGCTGTGCGCCATTTTCCTCTCAGCACACTTCACACGGCAGTCACTGAGGGTGCAGGGCGCTGGGGGGGGGGGCGCCCTGGGAGGCAAATGAAAACCTTTAAAAAGGCTAAAAATACCTCACATATAGCCCCAGAGGCGCTATGGAGATATTTACCCCTGCCTAAATGTACTAAATAGCGGGAGACGAGCCCGCCGAAAAAGGGGCGGGGCCTATCTCCTCAGCACACGGCGCCATTTTCTGTCACAGCTCCGCTGGTCAGGAAGGCTCCCAGGTCTCTCCCCTGCACTGCACTACAGAAACAGGGTATAACAGAGAGGGGGGGCATAATAAATGGCTATATATATTAATATAAAAGCAGCTATAAGGGAGCACTTAATCATAAGGCTATCCCTGTCATATATAGCGCTTTTTGGTGTGTGCTGGCAGACTCTCCCTCTGTCTCCCCAAAGGGCTAGTGGGTCCTGTCTTCGTATAGAGCATTCCCTGTGTGTCTGCTGTGTGTCGGTACGTGTGTGTCGACATGTATGAGGACGTTATTGGTGTGGAGGCGGAGCAATTGCCAAATATGAGGATGTCACCTCCTAGGGGGTCGACACCAGAATGGATGCCTTATTTGTGGAATTACGGGATAGCGTCAACTCGCTTAAGCAGTCGTTTGCCGACATGAGGCGGCCGGACACTCAATTAGTGCCTGTCCAGGCGCCTCAAACACCGTCAGGGGCTGTAAAACGCCCTTTGCCTCAGTCGGTCGACACAGACCCAGACACAGGCACTGACCCCGGTGGTGAAGGTGACGAATCAACCGTATTTTCCAGAAGGGCCACACGCTATATGATTTTGGCAATAAAGGAGATGTTACATTTAGCTGATACTACAGGTACCACTAAACAGGGTATTATGTGGGGTGTGAAAAAACTACCAGTAGTTTTTCCCGAATCAGAAGAATTAAATGACGTGTGTGATGAAGCGTGGGGTGCCCCCGATAAAAAAAAAAAAAAAAAAACTGCTAATTTCCAAGAAGTTATTGGCTTTATACCCTTTCCCGCCAGAGGTTAGGGAGCGCTGGGAAACACCTCCTAGGGTGGACAAAGCGCTAACACGCTTATCAAAACAAGTGGCGTTACCCTCTCCTGAGACGGCCGCACTTAAAGATCCATCAGATAGGAGGATGGAAAATATCCAAAAAAGGTATATACACACATGCAGGTGTTATACTACGACCAGCTATTGCGACTGCCTGGATGTGCAGTGCTGGGGTAGTTTGGTCAGAGTCCCTGATCGAAAATATTGATACCCTGGACAGGGACAATATTTTACTGTCGTTAGAACAAATAAAGGATGCATTTCTTTATATGCGTGATGCACAGAGAGATATCTGCACACTGGCATCACGGGTAAGTGCTATGTCCATTTCGGCCAGAAGAGCTTTATGGACACGACAGTGGACAGGCGATGCGTAGAGGGGTTATTTGGGGTCGGTCTATCGGATTTGGTGGCCACGGCTACGGCCGGGAAATCCACCTTTCTACCTCAAGTCACTCCCCAACAGAAAAAGGCACCGACTTTTCAACAGCAGCCCTTTCGTTCCTTCAAAAATAAGAGAGCAAAGGGCTATTCATATCTGCCACGAGGCAGAGGACGAGGGAAGAGACAGCAACAGGCAGCTCCTTCCCAGGAACAGAAGCCCTCCCCGGCTTCTACAAAAGCCTCGGCATGACGCTGGGGCTTCGCAAGCGGACTCGGGGGCGGTAGGCGGTCGTCTCAAGAATTACAGCGCGCAGTGGGCTCACTCGCAGGTAAATCCCTGGATCCTGCAGATAATATCTCAGGGGTACGGGTTGGAATTAGAGACAGAGCCACCTCGCCGTTTCCTGAAGTCTGCTTTACCAACGTCCCCCTCCGAAAGGGAGACGGTTTTGGAAGCCATTCACAAGCTGTATTCGCAGCAGGTGATAGTCAAGGTACCTCTTCTACAACAAGGGAAGGGGTATTATTCCACTCTATTTGTGGTACCGAAGCCGGATGGTTCGGTAAGGCCTATTCTAAATCTGAAGTCCTTGAACCTGTACATAAAGAAGTTCAAGTTCAAGATGGAGTCACTCAGAGCAGTGATAGCGAACCTGGAAGAAGGGGACTTTATGGTATCCTTGGACATCAAGGATGCGTATCTCCACGTTCCAATTTACCCCTCACACCAGGGGTAACTCAGGTTCGTTGTACAAAACTGTCACTATCAGTTTCAGACGCTGCCGTTTGGTTTGTCCACGGCACCTCGGGTCTTTACAAAGGTAATGGCCGAGATAATATTTCTTCTTCGAAGAAAAGGCGTATTAATTATCCCATACTTGGACGATCTCCTAATAAGGGCAAGGTCCAGAGAACAGCTAGAGATGGGTTTAGCACTATCTCAAGAGGTGCTAAAGCAGCACGGATGGATTCTGAATATTCCAAAATCCCAATTAATGCCGACAACTCGTCTGCTGTTCCTGGGGATGATTCTGGACACAGTTCAGAAAAAGGTTTTTCTTCCCGAGGAAAAAGCCAAGGAGTTATCTGACCTGGTCAGGAACCTCCTAAAACCAGGAAAGGTGTCTGTACATCAATGCACAAGAGTCCTGGGAAAAAATGGTAGCTTCTTACGAAGCAATCCCTTTCGGCAGATTCCATGCAAAGGGATCTGTTGGACAAATGGTCAGGGTCGCATCTTCAGATGCACCTGCGGATAACCCTGTCGCCGAGGACAAGGGTATCCCTTCTGTGGTGGTTGCAGGAGGCTCATCTATTGGAGGGCCGCAGATTCGGCATACAGGATTGGATCCTGGTGACCACGGATGCCAGCCTGAGAGGCTGGGGAGCAGTCACACAGGGAAGAAATTTCCAGGGAGTGTGGTCGAGCCTGAAAAAGTCTCTTCACATAAGCATTCTGGAACTAAGAGCAATCTACAATGCTCTAAGCCAGGCGGAACCTCTGCTTCAAGGAAGACCGGTGTTGATCCAGTCGGACAACATCACGACAGTCGCCCATGTAAACAGACAGGGCGGCACAAGAAGCAGGAGGGCAATGGCAGAAGCTGCCAGGATCCTTCGCTGGGCGGAGAATCACGTAATAGCACTGTCAGCAGTATTCATCCCGGGCGTGGACAACTGGGAAGCAGACTTCCTCAGCAGACACGACCTTCACCCGGGAGAGTGGGGACTTCATCCAGAAGTTTTCCACATGCTATTAAACCGTTGGGTAAAACCAATGGTGGACATGATGGCGTCTCGCCTCAACAAAACACTGGACAGGTATTGCGCCAGGTCAAGAGATCCGCAGGCAATAGCTGTGGACGCGCTGGTAACGCCTTGGGTGTACCAGTCGGTATATGTGTTTCCTCTTCTGCCTCTCATACCAAAGGTATTGAGGATTATACGGCAAAGAGGAGTAAGACTAGGGGCTCCGGTTTGGCCAAGAAGGACTTGGTACCCGGAACTTCAAGAGATGGTCACGGACGATCCGTGGCCTCTACCTCTGAGAAGGGACCTGCTGCAGCAGGGTCCCTGTCTTTTTCAAGACTTACCGCGGCTGCGTTTGACGGCATGGCGTTTGAATGCCAGATCCTAAAAGGAAAAGGCATTCCAGAAGAAGTCATTCCTACCTTGATAAAGGCAAGGAAGGAAGTCACCGCGAAGCATTATCACCGTAATTGGCGAAAATATGTTGAGTGGTGCGACCAGCGGAGTGCTCCGATGGAGGAATTTCAACTGGGTCGTTTCCTACATTTCCTGCAATCAGGATTGTCTATGGGTCTCAAATTGGGATCTATTAAGGTTCAAATTTCGGCCCTATCAATATTCTTCCAAAAAGAATTGGCCTCAGTCCCTGAGGTCCAGATTTTTATCAAAGGAGTACTGCATATACAGCCTCCTGTGGTGCCTAAGGTGGCACCGTGGGATCTAAATGTAGTTTTAGATTTCCTCAAATCCAATTGGTTTGAACCACTAAAGAATGTGGATTTAAAATATCTCACATGGAAAGTGACTATGTTACTGACCCTGGCTTCGGCCGGGAGAGTATCTGAACTGGCGGCTTTATCTTATAAAAGCCTTTATTTAATTTTCCATTCGACATAGGGCAGAGCTGCGGACGCGTCCGCATCTTCTCCCTAAGGTGGTATCAGCGTTTCACCTGAACCAGCCTATTGTAGTGCCTGCGGCTACAGACGACTTGAAGGACTCCAAGTTGTTGAACGTTGTCAGAGCCTTAAAAATATACATTTAAAGGACGGCTGGAGTCAGAAAATCTGACTCGCTGTTTATACTATATGCACCCAACAAGTTGGGTGCACCTGCTTCTAAGCAGTCGATTGCTCGTTGGATTTGGAACAAAATTCAACTTGTACATTCTGTGGCAGGCCTGCCACAGCCTAAATCTGTTAAGGCCCATTCCACAAGGAAGGTGGGCTCATCTTGGGCGGCTGCCCGAGGGGTCTCGGCATTACAACTCTGCCGAGCAGCTACGTGGTCAGGGGAGAACACGTTTGTAAAATTTTACAAATTTGATACCCTGGCAAAGGAGGACCTGGAGTTCTCTCATTCGGTGCTGCAGAGTCATCCGCACTCTCCCGCCCGTTTGGGAGCTTTGGTATAATCCCCATGGTCCTTTCAGGAACCCCAGCATCCACTTAGGACGATAGAGAAAATAAGAATTTACTTACCGATAATTCTATTTCTCGGAGTCCGTAGTGGATGCTGGGCGCCCATCCCAAGTGCGGATTATCTGCAATACTTGTACATAGTTATTGTTAACTAATTCGGGTTATTGTTTAGGAAGCCATCTTTCAGAGGCTCCTCTGTTATCATACTGTTAACTGGGTTTAGATCACAAGTTGTACGGTGTGATTGGTGTGGCTGGTATGAGTCTTACCCGGGATTCAAAAATCCTCCCTTATTGTGTACGCTCGTCCGGGCACAGTACCTAACTGGAGTCTGGAGGAGGGTCATAGGGGGAGGAGCCAGTACACACCACCTGACCTGTAAAAGCTTTACTTTTGTGCCCTGTCTCCTGCGGAGCCGCTATTCCCCATGGTCCTTTCAGGAACCCCAGCATCCACTACGGACTCCGAGAAATAGAATTATCGGTAAGTAAATTCTTATTTTTTCCTGAATCGGATAAATTAAATGAAGGCGCTCACACGCTTATCACAAGTGGCGTTACCGTCTCCAGATACGGCCGCCCTCAAGGAGCCAGCTGATAGGAGGCTGGAAAATATCCTAAAAAGTATATACACACATACTGGTGTTATACTGCGACCAGCGATCGCCTCAGCCTGGATGTGCAGCGCTGGGGTGGCTTAGTCGGATTCTCTGACTGAAAATATTGATACCCTTGACAGGGACAGTATTTTATTGACTATAGAGCATTTAAAGGATGCATTTCTATATATGCGAGATGCACAGAGGGATATTTGCGCTCTGGCATCAAGAGTAAGTGCGATGTCCATATCTGCCAGAAGATGTTTATGGACACGACAGTGGTCAGGTGATGCAGATTCCAAACGGCACATGGAAGTATTGCCGTATAAAGGGGAGGAGTTATTTGGGGTCGGTCCATCGGACCTGGTGGCCACGGCAACAGCTGGAAAATCCACCTTTTTTACCCCAAGTCACATCTCAGCAGAAAAAGACACCGTCTTTTCAGCCTCAGTCCTTTCGTCCCCATAAGGGCAAGCGGGCAAAAGGCCAGTCATATCTGCCCAGGGATAGAGGAAAGGGAAGAAGACTGCAGCAGGCAGCCCATTCCCAGGAACAGAAGCCCTCCACCGTTTCTACCAAGTCCTCAGCATGACGCTGGGGCCGTACAAGCGGACTCAGGTGCGGTGGGGGGTCGTCTCAAGAGTTTCAGCACGCAGTGGGCTCACTCGCAAGTGGACCCCTGGAGCCTACAAGTAGTATCCCAGGGGTACAGATTGGAAATTCGAGACGTCTCCCCCTCGCAGGTTCCTGAAGTCTGCTTTACCAACGTCTCCCTCCGACAGGGAGGCAGTATTGGAAACAATTCACAAGCTGTATTCCCAGCAGGTGATAATCAAAGTACCCCTCCTACAACAAGGAAAGGGGTATTATTCCACACTATATGGTGGTACTGAAGCCAGACGGCTCGGTGAGACCTATTCTAAATCTGAAATATTTGAACACTTACATACAAAGGTTCAAATCAAGATGGAGTCACTCAGAGCAGTGATAGCGAACCAGGAAGAAGGGGACTATATGGTGTCCCTGGACATCAGGGATGCTTACCTCCATGTCCCAATTTGCCCTTCTCACCAAGGGTACCTCAGGTTCGTGGTACAAAACTGTCACCATCAGTTTCAGATGCTGCCGTTTGGATTGTCCACGGCACCCCGGGTCTTTACCAAGGTAATGACCGAAATGATGATTCTTCTTCAAAGAAAATGGACGATCTCCTGATAAGGGCAAGGTCCAGAGGACAGTTGGAGGTCGGAGTAGCACTATCTCAAGTAGTTCTACGACAGCACGGGTGGATTCTAAATATTCCAAAATCGCAGCTGTTTCCGACGACACGTCTGCTGTTCCTAGGGATGATTCTGGACACAGTCCAGAAAAGGGTGTTTCTCCCGGAGAAGAAAGCCAGGGAGTTATCCGAGCTTGTCAGGAACCTCCTAAAACCAGGAAAAGTGTCGGTGCATCATTGCACAAGGGTCCTGGGAAAAATGGTAGCTTCTTACGAAGCGATTCCATTCGGCAGATTTCACGCAAGAACTTTTCAGTGGGATCTGCTGGAAAAATGGTCCGGATCGCATTTTCAGATGCATCAGCGGATAACCCTGTCTCCAAGGACAAGGGTGTTTCTTCTGCGGTGGCTGCAGAGTGCTCATCTATTAAAGGGCCGCAGATTCGGCATTCAGGACTGGGTCCTGGTGACCACGGATGCCAGCCTGAGAGGCTGGGGAGCAGTCACACAGGGAAAAAATTTCCAGGGAGTGTGATATAGTCTGGAGACTTCTCTCCACATAAATATACTGGAGCTAAGGGCAATTTACAATGCTCTAAGCTTAGCAAGACCTCTGCTTCAAGGTCAGCCGGTATTGATCCAGTGGGACAACATCACGGCAGTCGCCCACGTAAACAGACAGGGCGGCACAAGAAGCAGGAGGGCAATGGCAGAAACTGCAAGGATTCTTCGCTGGGCGGAAAATCATGTGATAACACTGTCAGCAGTGTTCATTCCGGGAGTGGAAAACTGGGAAGCAGACTTCCTCAGCAGGCACGACCTCTACCCGGGAGAGTGGGGACTTCATCGGGAAGTCTTCCACATGATTGTGAACCGTTGGGAAAGACCAAAGGTGGACATGATGGCGTCCCGCCTGAACAAAAAACTGGACAGGTATTGCGCCAGGTCAAGAGACCCTCAGGCAATAGCTGTGGACGTTCTGGTAACACCGTGGGTGTACCAGTCGGTGTATGTGTTCCCTCATCTGCTTCTCATACCCAAGGTACTGAGAATTATAAGACGTAGAGGAGTAAGAACTATACTCGTGGCTCCGGATTGGCCAAGAAGGACTTGGTACCCGGAACTTCAAGAAATGCTCACAGAGGACTCATGGCCTCTGCCGCTAAGAAGGGACTTGCTTCAGCAAGTACCATGTCTGTTCCAAGACTTACCGCGGCTGCGTTTGACGGCATGGCGGTGGAACGCCGGATCCTAAGGGAAAAAGGCATTCCGGAAGAGGTCATTCCTACCCTGGTCAAAGCCAGGAAGGAGGTGACCGCACAACATTATCACCACATGTGGCGAAAATATGTTGCGTGGTGTGAGGCCAGGAAGGCCCCACGAAGAAAATTCAACTCGGTCGATTCCTGCATTTCCTGCAAACAGGAGTGTCTATGGGCCTCAAATTGGGGTCCATTAGGGTTCAAATTTCGGCCCTGTCAATTTTCTTCCAGAAAAGATTGGCTTCAGTTCCTGAAGTCCGTTTGTCAAGGGAGTACTGCATATACAACCCCCTTTTGTGCCTCCAGTGACACTGTGGGATCTCAACGTAGTTCTGGGATTCCTCAAATCACATTGGTTTAAACCGCTCAAATCTGTGGATTTGAAATATCTCACATGGAAAGTGACCATACTGTTGGCCCTGGCCTCGGCCAGACGAGTGTCAGAATTGGCGGCTTTGTCTCACAAAGCCCATATCTGATTGTCCATTCGGACAGGGCAGAGCTGCGGACTCGTCCCCAGTTTCTCCCTAAGGTGGTGTCAGCGTTTCACCTGCACCAGCTTATTGTGGTACCTGCGGCTACTAGGGACTTGGAGGACTCCAAGTTGCTGGATGTTGTCAGGGCCCTGAAAATATAGGTTCCAGGACGGCTGGAGTCAGGAAAACTGACTTGCTGTTATCCTGTAGGCACCCAAAAAACTGGGTGCTCTTGCTTCTAAGCAGACGATTGCTAGTTGGATGTGTAGTACAATTCAGCTTGCACATTCTGTGGCAGGCCTGCCACAGCCAAAATATGTAAATGCCCATTCCACAAGTAAGGTGGGCTCATCTTGGGCGGCTGCCCGAGGGGTCTCGGCTTTACAACTTTGCCGAGCTGCTACTTGGTCAGGGGCACACCCTGGCTGAGGAGGACCTGGAGTTCTCTCATTCGGTGCTGCAGAGTCATCCGCACTCTCCCGCCCGTTTGGGAGCTTTGGTATAATCCCCATGGTCCTGACGGAGTCCCCAGCATCCACTTAGGACGTCAGAGAAAATAAGAATTTACTTACCGATAATTCTATTTCTCGTAGTCCGTAGTGGATGCTGGGCGCCCATCCCAAGTGCGGATTGTCTGCAATACTTGTACATAGTTATTGTTACAAAAATCGGGTTATTATTGTTGTGAGCCATCTTTTCAGAGGCTCCGCTGTTATCATGCTGTTAACTGGGTTCAGATCACAGGTTGTACAGTGTGATTGGTGTGGCTGGTATGAGTCTTACCCGGGATTCAAAATCCTTCCTTATTGTGTACGCTCGTCCGGGCACAGTATCCTAACTAAGGCTTGGAGGAGGGTCATAGGGGGAGGAGCCAGTGCACACCACCTGATCCTAAAGCTTTTACTTTTGTGCCCTGTCTCCTGCGGAGCCGCTATTCCCCATGGTCCTGACGGAGTCCCCAGCATCCACTACGGACTACGAGAAATAGAATTATCGGTAAGTAAATTCTTATTATTTGGTTCAGTCTCCTGTGGTTACAACTTTCATTTGGACCCAAATAAGGGTGCAATTGGATGTACACAATATACAATCTGGCCGATATGTCGTTCTGATTTGTCCGGAAACTGCATATCGTGCTGAGATCGGTGTGTACCCGGTCAAAGTAGCAAATGCTGGACTGGCCGCTGAGTACAAGACTGACACAATGACACTTATACCCCGTTCACACTGCACCATAAAACCGGCATCGACACAGTATTTCACCAGGTCGACACAGGTTGCGGTGCAGTGTGAACGGGTCACTGCTGAATTCACGGGTCGCCCGACCTGGAATTTCAACCCAGGAATAAAGAAGGATAATTACCTGGTTAGGCGCAGTGTGAACGGGTTACCCAGGTCGATGCGACGCGGGACCCGCTCACAGCATAAGGGGGTCGATTCTATTCGGCAACTTAAGAATAGCGCCGGGAATTAGCTCCCGACGCTATTCAATTCAGCTGCTAGTGACCCGCAATTGTCGGGAATTCTTCTCTCATCCCCGGGGGATGAGAGACGAAACCCGACAAAAGTGCTGCCTCGCGGCCGGCGCGAGGCTGATTCTGTCGGGAATCAGCATCGCCGCGGGTAATTAAGTCGGAGAATGCCCGTTCTCCCGACAAAACTACCTGTTAAGTCGGCGAGAACGGGGCATCGCCGACTTAACTGGAGCTGAATTGAATAGCGTCGGGAGCTAATTCCCGGCGCTATTCTTAAGTTGCCGAATAGAATCGACCCCAAGGAGAGGCGGCGCTGGAGATGTTATCTCCTGGACCGTCGCTGCCCCAGCCCCCTATGCAGGCCTCTGGCCCCGCCCCCGGAAGAAAACCTGTGACGGCATATTGCCGGGTCGGGAAGCCACCCCGTTCGCTACGTGCGTGGGCGCCCACACACAACTGAATTAGTGACTGTTGTTTGGGCGTCTAAATGGTCCTATTTAGATGGGATTTTTAAGCGCCCAAAACTGAAACTTCAAAAAATTGTATCTCTCCCCCCATGTTCCGTTGTGCTCCGTATGCAGACTCAGTCACGCACAGATATACAAGTGTTGCATAACATATTACTAGGTGCAGACTCCTCCTTCACGTTACGACTAAAGGTGGGTACACACTATTAGATATATCTGCAGATCAATTGATCTGCAGATATATCTATGTACAGATCGGGCAGTGTGCTGTGCATACACACAGCCCGATCCGTCGGGGGACTGAAGTCATGAACGAGCGCCCGCCCAGTTCACCTGTCAATCACCGCCGGCTGCCGCAGCATGTGTATGGGTGGTCGGACGACCGCCCCGTACACACACAGCGACGCGCCAATGTATCGTTAGATATATTGGCTGTCGGCTGTGCTGCGCGGCCGACGCAATACGTCTGTGAACGACGGAGTTCACAGACGTATCGCCCGTACACACTGGCCGACGGTCCCGCGATGTATCGGCCGTTCAAGAGAACGGCCGATACATCGACCAGTGTGTACGGGCCTTAAGACTCATTTTCTGCAAGAAGAGATGTCCGACACTTTCACGTGACCCGGCATATCACGCTGCATGGTGTATTGAGGTTAGATGGATGAGACCGCATCTGTAATATAGAGCCTATACCTTACAGTAACTTATACACCTGCCCTATATTGTAGTATTCATTTACAAATAACGGTTCCACGGTACTGGGAGAAGCTATAATGAACCTTCTTGATTCTGAAGGCATATAACAAAGTCTGATATCTGGGGTTGTTTGAGTCGGGAAAAGGAGAGGATGCTGATTTACAATGGGAGTCAGACATTAGTTTTACAGCTTACATGATGTTTGCCTGTGATGTGAACAACTGCACACTTTACATAATGTGTCCAGTTCTGTTGTCACAATGTGTAGGCAACCAGAATCCCGTGAGACACGTGTTGCAACGCATACACACCACAGCAACAACACAACTGAACACATCTGTTGGGGGAAATTCAATTAGCTGCGGTAAATTACTGCTACTTATTGATCCCCGGGGGTAATTCAGTTGATGCCGATAGCAGGAGTTATTGGGGATTTTTTTTTTTGTCATCTGCAGGAGACATAAAATCCCCGATATGTGCCATTTTTTGGATCCGGGTACTTATCCTGTTGGTTTTTTGCACAAAAATGGGCACATTTTGCCACATAAAGCATTAATTTAATTGCCTGGAAAAAAAATAATCAGACCACAAATTGCGAAAAAGCCCCCCCCCCCCCCCCCCCCGCAGGAAAACATACCGCAGCTAAATGAATTCCCTCTACAGGATATTATCCTGCATTCAGTGGGCGGTGAGTATAAAATAGATTATACACATGGCTGCCCTGAGGTGTCCAGGCTCCGACGCCATGATAGTAGTCATTATGTCACTCACCTCCCTCTGAAAGCAGGGTAACCTACGTATCCATACACGCCTGAAATCCCAGCTGGTCAACACTGGTCATCGTTTCTTATGGGTAAATTTACTAGAGCTAAAAATGAGAAATGGTGATGTTACCCATAGCAACCAATCAGATTCTGTTTATCATTTCTCTATTGCACCCTCCTATAGTCTGTATGATCTGCCTGTGGCCTGGTGTCCGGTCTATGCTTAGTGTCTCTGTGCAGCGAGCATTTGGTTGGATAATGGGTGTAATAAGTGAGTGTATTGCATAGTAGGGAATACTCAGTCTATCTGTATGACGTGACATTATGTTACTTTATGTGGATTTCTTATATTACTATAGTTGTGCGCACTGTATAACCGGCCGCTGTCTGCACATTCACCTAATGTGCTCATGGGAGATTCCTCCTAATCTATGTGAGAACTTAATCCTTTTAAGCACCTTTAATGAACCTTGTCAGGCGTCGCTCCTGTCATTGTAATCACACAGGTTCCTACTGATTTTTTTGAATGCGTTTTTGCAAATAAAACGTGGGTCTTGATCTGTTGTAATACATGTGGAAATGACGCTATGAAAACGATCCGTTATCGGTTATAGTGGAGACAGCAGCTTTTGTGTGTCTGTTAGTGAGTGTGCGCGGTCTGTCGTCTACTGACATTAAGGGGGGAATTCAGTTGTTGTTGCCGGCATTTCAGCGGTGGCGAGCTGAAATGTGCGCAAAGTAACCTGATCGCCCAAACGACACTTTTCACGAACACACCTATTCAGTCAGGTTTAGCTGCTTTACGCTGACAAACCCAACAGATAAGAAGCATCAATTAGATGGGAGATTGGGCCGCAATAACAACTGAATTCCCCCCAAAGAGACTGAAATATAGAAATATGGATCTCTTTATGATTGATGCAAACAGCCAAGTGCAGTGTCTCTAATTTGGCCGCCCGTGTGTGTGGCTAAGGGGTATATTCAATTGATGTCTGATCCTCTCCAACACGTCACTATTCAATGCTGTCCGGAAAGTCGAATCTACTTCAGCGGCAAACTGTCAGACAGCCGCGTGTTTCCCGACAAGTGCCGGTCTTTTCGACAGTCAAATAAACTGCACTTTCATTAAATGGATCGAATACTAATTTGACCTAAAACTGTCGTAAAGGGCCATTTTTCCAACCGTCCGAAAAGCTGGCTTGAATTGAATATACCTTTAAATAGAACAGGTATTCTCTCTCTTGGTTTATCTGTATTGCCCGCGTCGGAGAGATACAAGTAACACCTAACCGTGTCTGAATGTGAGCGTCTTTACAGTATTTGGCAAGTGTGATTTTGCTACATACGTGTTCTCTTGCATCTTTTATTTTTTTGCCATATGGTGCACGATTCTTGGTGTGACTGAGATGTTACGGATCCTGTTCTAAGTACTTTTTCCTGAACTTTCCGTTTTAATTTGCTAATAGGGGATGATTCAGTTGTTTTGAGCCCCCATCCCTAGGCTGTCCTCCCACTCTGTGTGAGCAGACGTCCACGTAAAGTAAGGCTTTCAGCTGAACGCGAGTGCGAGCTGAAATGCAGACGCCGGCAGCCATCGCGCCCCGAACGGTGCTACAATTGAATAGCTCCTTTGGGCGCCATCTAGTGGCTGCCGGCAAGAAAAAGAAATTGACTCTCGCCCATCCCATTGATTTTAATTTACCCCTATTAATAGTAAGCCGAAGAATCTTGCCACATACCGTTTCATTGAACAGTTTCTCCACACACAAAAACTAAACCTAGTTATCTCCTATGTATTAGCCCAGATCTGTCACTCTATGACTGTGTGGCTAACGCTGGGTGGAGTCACAGCAATGGGCGGAGATAGAGCCATACAGTCACAGCATCTGCAGGGCATTACACCATTCCCTGTGCCAGCAGCAGACTGAGAAACAAGGTGCCCAGTGACACTACCAACCTATAGTGTCTCTCACTGGCCGGCGCAGCCCTTCGCTGACAGTCCCTGTAGTTTAGATGTCCCGTTCCGCCTCCTCACCACTGCGGACACTTTCATCTCTGCGTTGTCTCTTGCGCATATCATACAGTCTTACGTCATGCGCACACTGTACTGTGGGACGACAGAAGGAGGGAGGCGGGGTCATGCGCAAGAGACCATGCACAGGTCAGAGTGGCCGCGGCGTGGAGGAGGTGCAATGGGAGATGAGAAAACTACAGGGACTGGGAACGAGGGACAGAGCCGGTTAGTAGGGGACGCAGAACGGGGTATTTCCACAGCACAACAGGTTAGTGCATCCCGCCACATCCACAGCTCCTCCATACCCCCTACCCCACCCCACGCCGCAACAGTGCACCTGTCCACTCAACACCTGCTGTGCCTCACAAGCCCCTCCACCAACCAAGAGAGCACCACGAGGGTTAAGGGGGCGTAGCCCCTTACGACGGTGTGAAGAACGCCCGTAGGGCTCGATGAATCACCTAGCACAGAGGTTCCCAAACGCGGTCCTCAAGGCACCCCAACAGTCCAGGATTTAGGTATATCCTTGGCTCAGCACAGATGGTTAAATCAATTTGACTTAGGTGCTAATTAAGTCACCTGTGGCCAAGCATGGATACATTTAAAACCAGGACCGTTGGGGTGCCTTGAGGACCGCGTTTGGGAACCTCTGACCTAGCATGTAATATTGAGAGATTTTCCTCTCTGTGCTGAATTTATTTTCTCACTGTGGGCTCATTTCATTCTGTTTTCTGTAATGCAGACCAAACATCTACGTCCCGATTTCCCTGATCCAATCTGAATTGGTAATCTAATCCGCCATGTTGAATTTCCCCAATCCCCCAACCAAGGCAATAGGAGAACGGGCAGTACTCCCTTAATGTATGGGCCCCTAACTTTCTCTGCAGTCATCTTTATGTTTATTTGTTGTTTCTATGCATTAGTCTTTATTACCTGCGACCAGATTGCGCAGTAGTTCTGGAAAGTGGCGCAGTAGTGGGAAATAGCAAGGGAGTCTTACAGTAACCGAGAAAGGAGAACCTACTGTTTAAAAAGTGGGTGTTCCCTCGTGTTTTAAAAATGTGAGTAGGGTTTTTTTTTTTAAAGAGCCTCTTCCCTTCATTTACATAAATATTGGGGTGGAGGGAGTATTTTTTTGGTTTAATTATGATCACCAGTCAATAAAGAGAATACACAGAACAGTCACCCTTTTAGTTTCTGTGTTACTAGGGATTCATACTGTACAATATCCTACATGTACATATTACACATTCTCGCATTCCTTAGGTATTGATTATTCACGTTAGGCAAGGTGGTACTTATTAGAATATCATATGCGCAGATTGGATATTTCTCTATCGTCCTAAGTGGATGCTGGGGTTCCTGAAAGGACCATGGGGAATAGCGGCTCCGCAGGAGACAGGGCACAAAAAAGTAAAGCTTTACTAGGTCAGGTGGTGTGCACTGGCTCCTCCCCCTATGACCCTCCTCCAGACTCCAGTTAGATTTTGTGCCCGAACGAGAAGGGTGCAATCTAGGTGGCTCTCCTAAAGAGCTGCTTAGAGAAAGTTTAGTTTAGGTTTTTTTCTTTACAGTGAGTCCTGCTGGCAACAGGATCACTGCAACGTGGGACTTAGGGGGAAAGTAGTAAACTCACCTGCATGCAGAGTGGATTTGCTGCTTGGCTACTGGACACCATTAGCTCCAGAGGGATCGAACACAGGCCCAGCCGTGGAGTCCGGTCCCGGAGCCGCGCCGCCGACCCCCTTGCAGATGCTGAAGCGTGAAGAGGTCCGGAAACCGGCGGCTGAAGACTCCTCAGTCTTCATAAGGTAGCGCACAGCACTGCAGCTGTGCGCCATTTTCCTCTCAGCACACTTCACTGGGCAGTCACTGAGGGTGCAGAGCGCTGGGGGGGGGCGCTCTGAGAGGCAAATATAAACCTTATACAAGGCTAAAAATACCTCACATATAGCCCATAGGGGCTATATGGAGATATTTAACCCCTGCCTGACTGGAAAAATAGCGGGAGAAGAACCCGCCGAAAAAGGGGCGGGGCCTATCTCCTCAGCACACGGCGCCATTTTCTGTCACAGCTCCGCTGGTCAGAACGGCTCCCAGGTCTCTCCCCTGCACTGCACTACAGAAACAGGGTAAAACAGAGAGGGGGGGCACATTAATGGCTATATATATATATATATTAAAGCAGCTATAAGGGAGCACTTAATATAAGGATATCCCTTGTATATATAGCGCTTTGTGGTGTGTGCTGGCAGACTCTCCCTCTGTCTCCCCAAAAGGGCTAGTGGGTCCTGTCTTCATTAGAGCATTCCCTGTGAGTTTGCGGTGTGTGTCGGTACGTGGTGTCGACATGTATGAGGACGATATTGGTGTGGAGGCGGAGCAATTGCCAAATATGCAGATGTCACCCCCCAGGGGGTCGACACCAGAATGGATGCCTTTATTTGTGGAATTACGTGATGGTTTATCTTCCCTTAAACAGTCAGTTGAGGACATGAGGCGGCCGGACAATCAATTAATGCCTGTCCAGGCGCCTCAAACACCGTCAGGGGCTGTAAAACGCCCTTTGCCTCAGTCGGTCGACACAGACCCAGACACGGGCACTGATTCCAGTGACGACGGTAGAAATTCAAACGTATTTTCCAGTAGGGCCACACGTTATATGATTTTGGCAATGAAGGAGACGTTACATTTAGCTGATACTACAGATACCGTAAAACAGGGTATTATGTATGGTGTGAAAAAACTACAAACAGTTTTTCCTGAATCAGAAGAATTAAATGACGTGTGTGATGAAGCGTGGGTTGCTCCTGATAAAAAGTTGATAATTTCAAAAAAGTTATTGGCATTATACCCTTTCCCGCCAGAGGTTAGGGCGCGCTGGGAAACACCCCCTAAGGTGGACAAGGCGCTCACACGCTTATCCAAACAAGTGGCGTTACCCTCTCCTGAGACGGCCGCACTTAAGGATCCATCAGATAGAAAGATGGAAGTTATTCAAAAGAATATATACACACATGCAGGTGTTATACTACGACCAGCTATAGCAACTGCCTGGATGTGCAGTGCTGGAGTAGTTTGGTCAGAATCCCTGATTGAAAATATTGATACCCTAGATAGGGACAATGTTTTACTGTCGTTAGAACAAATAAAGGATGCATTTATCTATATGCGTGATGCACAGAGGGATATTTGCACACTGGCATCTCGGGTGAGTGCTATGTCCATTTCAGCCAGAAGAGCCTTATGGACACGACAGTGGACAGGCGATGCGGATTCAAAACGTCACATGGAGGTTTTGCCGTATAAAGGGGAGGAGTTATTTGGAGTTGGTCTATCAGACTTGGTGGCCACGGCTACTGCCGGGAAATCCACTTTTTTACCTCAAGTCACTCCCCAACAGAGAAAGGCACCGACCTTTCAACCGCAGCCTTTTCGCTCCTACAAAAATAAGAGAGCAAAGGGCTTGTCGTACCTGCCACGAGGCAGAGGAAGAGGGAAGAGACACCAACAGGCAGCTCCTTCCCAGGAACAGAAGCCCTCCCCGGCTCCTGCAAAAACCTCAGCATGACGCTGGGGCCTCTCAAGCGGACTCGGGGACAGTGGGGGGCCGTCTCAAAAATTACAGCGCGCAGTGGGCTCACTCGCAGGTAGACCCCTGGATCCTGCAGATAATATCTCAGGGGTACAGGTTGGAATTAGAGACGGATCCTCCTCATCGTTTCCTGAAGTCTGCCTTACCAACCGTCTCTTCCGAAAGGGAGAGGGTGTTGGAAGCCATTCACAAGCTGTACGCTCAGCAGGTGATAGTCAAAGTACCCCTATTACAACAAGGAAAGGGGTATTATTCCACTCTATTTGTGGTACCGAAGCCGGATGGCTCGGTAAGGCCTATTCTAAATCTGAAGTCCTTGAACCTCTACATAAAAAAGTTCAAGTTCAAGATGGAGTCACTCAGAGCAGTGATAGCGAACCTGGAAGAAGGGGACTTTATGGTATCCTTGGACATCAAGGATGCGTATCTACACGTTCCGATTTACCCCGCACACCAGGGGTACCTCAGGTTCATTGTTCAAAACTGTCACTATCAGTTTCAGACGCTGCCGTTCGGATTGTCCACGGCGCCTCGGGTCTTTACCAAGGTAATGGCCGAGATGATGATTCTTCTTCGAAGAAAAGGCGTATTAGTTATCCCATACTTGGACGATCTCCTAATAAGGGCAAGGTCCAGAGAACAGCTGGAGACAGCTTTAGCACTATCTCAAGAGGTGCTAAGACAACACGGGTGGATTCTGAATATTCCAAAATCCCATTTAATCCCGACAACTTGTCTGCTGTTCCTAGGAATGATTCTGGACACGGTTCAGAAAAAGGTTTTCCTTCCAGAGGAAAAAGCCAAGGAGTTATCCGATCTGGTCAGGAACCTCCTAAAACCAGGAAAAGTGCCAGTACATCAATGCACAAGAGTCCTGGGAAAAATGGTGGCTTCTTACGAAGCAATTCCATTCGGCAGATTCCATGCAAGAATATTCCAAAGGGATCTGTTGGACAAATGGTCAGGGTCGCATCTGCAGATGCACCTGCGAATAACCCTGTCACCAAAGACAAGGGTGTCACTTCTGTGGTGGTTGCAGAAGGCTCACCTATTAGAAGGCCGCAGATTCGGCATTCAGGATTGGATCCTGGTGACCACGGACGCCAGCCTGAGAGGCTGGGGAGCAGTCACACAAGGAAGAAACTTCCAGGGAGTATGGACGAGTCTGGAAAAGTCTCTTCACATAAACATTCTGGAACTAAGAGCAATCTACAATGCTCTAAGCCAGGCGGAACTTCTCCTGCAAGGAAAGCCGGTGTTGATTCAGTCGGACAACATCACGGCGGTCGCCCATGTAAACAGGCAGGGCGGCACAAGAAGCAGGAGTGCAATGGCAGAAGCTGCCAAGATTCTTCGCTGGGCGGAGAATCACGTGATAGCACTGTCAGCAGTGTTCATCCCGGGCGTGGACAACTGGGAAGCAGACTTCCTCAGCAGACACGATCTTCATCCGGGAGAGTGGGGTCTACATCCAGAAGTCTTCAACATGTTAATAGACCGTTGGGAAAGACCAATTGTAGACATGATGGCGTCTCGCCTCAACAAGAAACTGGACAAATATTGCGCCAGGTCAAGAGATCCACAGGCAATAGCTGTGGACGCACTGGTAACTCCTTGGGTGTACCAGTCAGTGTATGTGTTTCCTCCTCTGCCGCTCATACCAAAGGTATTGAAGATCATACGGCAAAGAAGAGTAAGAACAATACTAGTGGTTCCGGATTGGCCGAGAAGGACTTGGTATCCGGAACTTCAAGAGATGCTCACGGACGAACCGTGGCCTCTACCTCTGAGAAGGGACCTGCTACAGCAGGGTCCCTGTCTTTTTCAAGACTTACCGCGGCTGCGTTTGACGGCATGGCGGTTGAACGCCAGATCCTAAAAGGGAAAGGCATTCCAGAAGAAGTCATTCCTACCTTGATTAAGGCACGGAAGGAAGTCACCGTGAAACATTATCACCGCATTTGGCGAAAATATGTAGCGTGGTGCGAGGATCGGAGGGTTCCGACGGAGGAATTCCAACTGGGTCGTTTCCTACATTTCCTGCAATCAGGATTATCTATGGGTCTCAAATTGGGATCCATTAAGGTTCAAATTTCGGCCCTGTCAATATTCTTCCAAAAAGAATTGGCCTCTGTCCCTGAGGTCCAGACTTTTGTCAAGGGAGTACTGCATATACAGCCTCCTGTGGTGCCTCCGGTGGCACCGTGGGATCTAAATGTAGTTTTAGATTTCCTCAAATCCCATTGGTTTGAACCATTGAAAAAGGTGGATTTGAAATATCTCACATTGAAAGTGACTATGTTACTAGCCCTGGCCTCTGCCAGGAGAGTATCTGAATTGGCGGCTTTATCTTATAAAAGTCCTTATCTAATCTTCCATTCGGATAGGGCAGAACTGCGGACTCGTCCGCATTTTCTCCCTAAAGTGGTATCAGCATTTCATCTGAACCAACCTATTGTGGTGCCTGCGGCCACTAGCGACTTGGAGGACTCCAAGTTGTTGGACGTTGTCAGAGCCTTAAAAATATACATTGCAAGGACGGCTGGAGTCAGAAAATCTGACTCGCTGTTTATATTGTATGCACCCAACAAGTTGGGCGCACCTGCTTCTAAGCAGTCGATTGCTCGTTGGATTTGTAACACAATTCAACTTGCACATTCTGTGGCAGGCCTGCCACAGCCTAAAACTGTAAAAGCCCACTCCACAAGGAAGGTGGGCTCATCTTGGGCGGCTGCCCGAGGGGTCTCGGCATTACAACTCTGCCGAGCAGCTACGTGGTCGGGGGAGAACACGTTTGTAAAATTTTACAAATTTGATACCCTGGCAAAGGAGGACCTGGAGTTCTCTCATTCGGTGCTGCAGAGTCATCCGCACTCTCCCGCCCGTTTGGGAGCTTTGGTATAATCCCCATGGTCCTTTCAGGAACCCCAGCATCCACTTAGGACGATAGAGAAAATAAGAATTTACTTACCGATAATTCTATTTCTCGGAGTCCGTAGTGGATGCTGGGCGCCCATCCCAAGTGCGGATTATCTGCAATACTTGTACATAGTTATTGTTAACTAATTCGGGTTATTGTTAAGGAGCCATCTTTAAGAGGCCCTTTCTGTTGTCATACTGTTAACTGGGTTTAGATCACAAGTTGTACGGTGTGATTGGTGTGGCTGGTATGAGTCTTACCCGGGATTCAAAATGCCTCCCTTATTGTGTATGCTCGTCCGGGCACAGTACCTAACTGGAGTCTGGAGGAGGGTCATAGGGGGAGGAGCCAGTGCACACCACCTGACCTAGTAAAGCTTTACTTTTTTGTGCCCTGTCTCCTGCGGAGCCGCTATTCCCCATGGTCCTTTCAGGAACCCCAGCATCCACTACGGACTCCGAGAAATAGAATTATCGGTAAGTAAATTCTTATTTTTTGTAACTATGGGGGCGATTCAGTTATTTCCCCCATAGCTGCCACAGAATGGCGCCCAACTGAGCAATTCAATTGTTGCTCCATTCAGGGGCTAGTGCCGGCAGGACGGACGGACACATTAGTTGCAGCCTCCTGATGTGGCGAAAAGAAATGTGTGAAAGCTCTGTGCTTTGGGCGCCCTAACGTTGCGTCTTTTGCTAATTGTTTTGGGCGTCTAAAAATCCTGTATAAACAATTCAATTTTGTTTGGGTGCCCATAGATATCGCACATGTCACGGCCAAACAGTCTAAAACGGCTAAACCCATTTCTCTGACGTCCTAGTGGATGCTGGGAACTCCGTAAGGACCATGGGGAATAGCGGCTCCGCAGGAGTCCTGGCACATCTAAAGAAAGCTTTAGGATCACCTGGTGTGCACTGGCTCCTCCCCCTATGACCCTCCTCCAAGCCTCAGTTAGATCTCTGTGCCCGAACGAGAAGGGTGCACACTAGGGGCTCTCCTGAGCTCTTTGTGAAAGTTTTAGTTAGGTTTATTATTTTCAGTGAGACCTGCTGGCAACAGGCTCACTGCATCGAGGGACTAAGGGGAGAAGAAGCGAACTCACCTGCGTGCAGAGTGGATTGGGCTTCTTGGCTACTGGACATTAGCTCCAGAGGGACGATCACAGGTTCAGCCTGGATGGGTCCCGGAGCCGCGCCGCCGGCCCCCTTACAGAGCCAGAAGAGCGAAGAGGTCCGGAAAATCGGCGGCAGAAGACGATCCTGTCTTCAGATAAGGTAGCGCACAGCACCGCAGCTGTGCGCCATTGCTCTCAGCACACTTCACACTCCGGTCACTGAGGGTGCAGGGCGCTGGGGGGGCAGCGCCCTGAGACGCAATAAATCGATAAAAACCTTATATGGCTAAAATAAATGCATCACATATAACTCCTGGGCTATATGGATGCATTTAACCCCTGCCAAAACATACAGAAAAACGGATGATAAGGACGCCGAGAAAGGGGCGGAGCCTATCTCCTCAGCACACTGGCGCCATTTTCCCTCACAGCTCAGTTGGAGGGAAGCTCCCTGGCTCTCCCCTGCAGTCACTACACTACAGAAAGGGGTTAAAAAAGAGAGGGGGGCACAAATTAGGCGCAGTATAAAACAATACAGCAGCTATAAAGGGAAAAACACTTATATAAGGTTATCCCTGTATATATATAGCGCTCTGGTGTGTGCTGGCAAACTCTCCCTCTGTCTCCCCAAAGGGCTAGTGGGGTCCTGTCCTCTATCGGAGCATTCCCTGTGTGTGTGCTGTGTGTCGGTACGTTTGTGTCGACATGTATGAGGAGAAAAATGATGTGGAGACGGAGTAGAGTGTCTGTAATAGTGTTGTCACCCCCTAGGGGGTCGACACCTGAGTGGATGTACTGTTGAAATTGCGTGACAGTGTCAGCTTTGTATTAAAGACAGTGGTTGACATGAGACAGCCGGCTACTCAGCTTGTGCATGTCCAGACGTCTCATACAGGGGCTCTAAAGTAGAGATGAGCGCCGGAAATTTTTCGGGTTTTGTGTTTTGGTTTTGGGTTCGGTTCCGCGGCCGTGTTTTGGGTTCGACCGCGTTTTGGCAAAACCTCACCGAATTTTTTTGTCGGATTCGGGTGTGTTTTGGATTCGGGTGTTTTTTTCAAAAAACCCTAAAAAACAGCTTAAATCATAGAATTTGGGGGTAATTTTGATCCCAAAGTATTATTAACCTCAAAAAACATAATTTACACTCCTTTTCAGCCTATTCTGAACACATCACACCTCACAATATTATTTTTAGTCCTAAAATTTGCACCGAGGTCGCTGTGTGAGTAAGATAAGCGACCCTAGTGGCCGACACAAACACCGGGCCCATCTAGGAGTGGCACTGCAGTGTCACGCAGGATGTCCCTTCCAAAAAACCCTCCCCAAACAGCACATGACGCAAAGAAAAAAAGAGGCGCAATGAGGTAGCTGTGTGAGTAAGATTAGCGACCCTAGTGGCCGACACAAACACCGGGCCCATCTAGGAGTGGCACTGCAGTGTCACGCAGGATGTCCCTTCCAAAAAACCCTCCCCAAACAGCACATGACGCAAAGAAAAAAAGAGGCGCAATGAGGTAGCTGACTGTGTGAGTAAGATTAGCGACCCTAGTGGCCGACACAAACACCGGGCCCATCTAGGAGTGGCACTGCAGTGTCACGCAGGATGTCCCTTCCAAAAAACCCTCCCCAAACAGCACATGACGCAAATAAAAAAAGAGGCGCAATGAGGTAGCTGACTGTGTGAGAAAGATAAGCGACCCTAGTGGCCGACACAAACACCGGGCCCATCTAGGAGTGGCACTGCAGTGTCACGCAGGATGTCCCTTCCAAAAAACCCTCCCCAAACAGCACATGACGCAAAGAAAAAAAGAGGCGCAATGAGGTAGCTGTGTGAGAAAGATAAGCGACCCTAGTGGCCGACACAAACACCGGGCCCATCTAGGAGTGGCACTGCAGTGTCACGCAGGATGTCCCTTCCAAAAAACCCTCCCCAAACAGCACATGACGCAAAGAAAAATAAAAGAAAAAAGAGGTGCAAGATGGAATTGTCCTTGGGCCCTTCCCACCCACCCTTATGTTGTATAAACAAAACAGGACATGCACACTTTAACCAACCCATCATTTCAGTGACAGGGTCTGCCACACGACTGTGACTGAAATGACGGGTTGGTTTGGACCCCCACCAAAAAAGAAGCAATTAATCTCTCCTTGCACAAACTGGCTCTACAGAGGCAAGATGTCCACCTCATCATCATCCTCCGATATATCACCGTGTACATCCCCCTCCTCACAGATTATCAATTCGTCCCCACTGGAATCCACCATGTCAGCTCCCTGTGTACTTTGTGGAGGCAATTGCTGCTGGTCAATGTCTCCGCGGAGGAATTGATTATAATTCATTTTAATGAACATCATCTTCTCCACATTTTCTGGATGTAACCTCGTACGCCGATTGCTGACAAGGTGAGCGGCGGCACTAAACACTCTTTCGGAGTACACACTTGTGGGAGGGCAACTTAGGTAGAATAAAGCCAGTTTGTGCAAGGGCCTCCAAATTGCCTCTTTTTCCTGCCAGTATAAGTACGGACTGTGTGACGTGCCTACTTGGATGCGGTCACTCATATAATCCTCCACCATTCTATCAATGGTGATAGAATCATATGCAGTGACAGTAGACGACATGTCCGTAATGGTTGTCAGGTCCTTCAGTCCGGACCAGATGTCAGCATCAGCAGTCGCTCCAGACTGCCCTGCATCACCGCCAGCGGGTGGGCTCGGAATTCTGAGCCTTTTCCTCGCACCCCCAGTTGCGGGAGAATGTGAAGGAGGAGATGTTGACAGGTCGCGTTCCGCTTGACTTGACAATTTTCTCACCAGCAGGTCTTTGAAACCCAGCAGACTTGTGTGCGCCGGAAAGAGAGATCCAAGGTAGGTTTTAAATCTAGGATCGAGCACGGTGGCCAAAATGTAGTGCTCTGATTTCAACAGATTGACCACCCGTGAATCCTTGTTAAGCGAATTAAGGGCTCCATCCACAAGTCCCACATGCCTAGCGGAATCGCTCTGTCTTAGCTCCTCCTTCAATGTCTCCAGCTTCTTCTGCAAAAGCCTGATGAGGGGAATGACCTGACTCAGGCTGGCAGTGTCTGAACTGACTTCACGTGTGGCAAGTTCAAAAGGTTGCAGAACCTTGCACAACGTTGAAATCATTCTCCACTGCGCTTGAGACAGGTGCATTCCACCTCCTATATCGTGGTCAGTTGTATAGGCTTGAATGGCCTTTTGCTGCTCCTCCAACCTCTGAAGCATATAGAGGGTTGAATTCCACCTCGTTACCACCTCCTGCTTCAGATGATGGCAGGGCAGGTTCAGGCGTTTTTGGTGGTGCTCCAGTCTTCTGTACGTGCTGCCTGTACGCCGAAAGTGTCCCGCAATTTTTCTGGCCACCGACAGCATCTCTTGCACGCCCCTGTCGTTTTTTAAAAAATTCTGCACCACCAAATTCAAGGTATGTGCAAAACATGGGACGTGCTGGAATTTGCCCAGATGTAATGCACGCACAATATTGCTGGCGTTGTCCGATGCCACAAATCCACAGGAGAGTCCAATTGGGGTAAGCCATTCCGCGATGATCTTCCTCAGTTGCCGTAAGAGGTTTTCAGCTGTGTGCGTATTCTGGAAACCGGTGATACAAAGCGTAGCCTGCCTAGGAACGAGTTGGCGTTTGCGAGATGCTGCTACTGGTGCCGCCGCTGCTGTTCTTGCGGCGGGAGTCCATACATCTACCCAGTGGGCTGTCACAGTCATATAGTCCTGACCCTGCCCTGCTCCACTTGTCCACATGTCCGTGGTTAAGTGGACATTGGGTACAGCTGCATTTTTTAGGACACTGGTGACTCTTTTTCTGAGGTCTGTGTACATTTTCGGTATCGCAACCCTAGAGAAATGGAACCTAGATGGTATTTGGTACCGGGGACACAGTACCTCCAACAAGTCTTTAGTTGGCTCTGCAGTAATGATGGATACCGGAACCACGTTTCTCACCACCCAGGATGTCAAGGCCTCAGTTATCCGCTTTGCAGTAGGATGACTGCTGTGATATTTAATCTTCCTCGCAAATGACTGTTGGACAGTCAATTGCTTGGTGGAAGTAGTAAAAGTGGTCTTACGACTTCCTCTCTGGGATGACCATCGACTCCCAGCAGCAACAACAGCAGCGCCAGCAGCAGTAGGCGTTACACGCAAGGATGCATCGGAGGAATCCCAGGCAGGAGAGGAATCGTCAGAATTGCCAGTGACATGGCCTGCAGGACTATTGGCATTCCTGGGGAAGGAGGAAATTGACACTGAGGGAGTTGGTGGGGTGGTTTGCGTGAGCTTGGTTACAAGAGGAAGGGATTTACTGGTCAGTGGAGTGCTTCCGCTGTCACCCAAAGTTTTTGAACTTGTCACTGACTTATTATGAATGCGCTGCAGGTGACGTATAAGGGAGGATGTTCCGAGGTGGTTAACGTCCTTACCCCTACTTATTACAGCTTGACAAAGGGAACACACTGCTTGACACCTGTTGTCCGCATTTCTGGTGAAATACCTCCACACCGAAGAGCTGATTTTTTTGGTATTTTCACCTGGCATGTCAACGGCCATATTCGTCCCACGGACAACAGGTGTCTCCCCGGGTGCCTGACTTAAACAAACCACCTCACCATCAGAATCCTCCTTGTCAATTTCCTCCCCAGCGCCAGCAACACCCATATCCTCCTCATCCTGGTGGACTTCAACACTGACATCTTCAATCTCACTATCAGGAACTGGACTGCGGGTGCTCCTTCCAGCACTTGCAGGGGGCGTGCAAATGGTGGAAGGCGCATGCTCTTCACATCCAGTGTTGGGAAGGTCAGGCATCGCAACCGACACAATTGGACTCTCCTTGTGGATTTGGGATTTCGAAGAACGCACAGTTCTTTGCTGTGCTTTTGCCAGCTTGAGTCGTTTCATTTTTCTAGCGAGAGGCTGAGTGCTTCCATCCTCATGTGAAGCTGAACCACTAGCCATGAACATAGGCCAGGGCCTCAGCCGTTCCTTGCCACTCCGTGTGGTAAATGGCATATTGGCAAGTTTACGCTTCTCCTCCGACAATTTTAGTTTAGGTTTTGGAGTCCTTTTTTTTCTGATATTTGGTGTTTTGGATTTGACATGCTCTGTACTATGACATTGGGCATCGGCCTTGGCAGACGACGTTGCTGGCATTTCATCGTCTCGGCCATGACTAGTGGCAGCAGCTTCAGCACGAGGTGGAAGTGGATCTTGATCTTTCCCTAATTTTGGAACCTCAACTTTTTTGTTCTCCATATTTTATAGGCAGAACTAAAAGGCACCTCAGGTAAACAATGGAGATGGATGGATTGGATACTAGTATACAATTATGGACGGACTGCCACGGTTAGGTGGTATAAAAAAACCACGGTTAGGTGGTATATATTATAATAATAATAATACAATTATGGATGGACGGACTGCCTGCCGACTGCCGACACAGAGGTAGCCACAGCCGTGAACTACCGCACTGTACACTGGTTGATAAAGAGATAGTAGTATACTCGTAACAACTAGTATGACACTATGACGACGGTATAAAGAATGAAAAAAAAACCACGGTTAGGTGGTATATATTATAATAATAATACAATTATGGATGGACGGACTGCCTGCCGACTGCCGACACAGAGGTAGCCACAGCCGTGAACTACCGCACTGTACACTGGTTGATAAAGAGATAGTAGTATACTCGTAACAACTAGTATGACACTATGACGACGGTATAAAGAATGAAAAAAAAAACCACGGTTAGGTGGTATATATTATAATAATAATACAATTATGGATGGACGGACTGCCTGCCGACTGCCGACACAGAGGTAGCCACAGCCGTGAACTACCGCACTGTACACTGGTTGATAAAGAGATAGTAGTATACTCGTAACAACTAGTATGACACTATGACGACGGTATAAAGAATGAAAAAAAAACCACGGTTAGGTGGTATATATTATAATAATAATACAATTATGGATGGACGGACTGCCTGCCGACTGCCGACACAGAGGTAGCCACAGCCGTGAACTACCGCACTGTACACTGGTTGATAAAGAGATAGTAGTATACTCGTAACAACTAGTATGACACTATGACGACGGTATAAAGAATGAAAAAAAAACCACGGTTAGGTGGTATATATTATAATAATAATACAATTATGGATGGACGGACTGCCTGCCGACTGCCGACACAGAGGTAGCCACAGCCGTGAACTACCGCACTGTACACTGGTTGATAAAGAGATAGTAGTATACTCGTAACAACTAGTATGACACTATGACGACGGTATAAAGAATGAAAAAAAAACCACGGTTAGGTGGTATATATTATAATAATAATACAATTATGGATGGACGGACTGCCTGCCGACTGCCGACACAGAGGTAGCCACAGCCGTGAACTACCGCACTGTACACTGGTTGATAAAGAGATAGTAGTATACTCGTAACAACTAGTATGACACTATGACGACGGTATAAAGAAAGAAAAAAAAATACCACGGTTAGGTGGTATATATTGTAATACAATTATGGATGGACGGACTGCCTGCCGAGTTCCGACTGCCGACACAGAGGTAGCCACAGCCGTGAACTACCGCACTGTACTGTGTCTGCTGCTAATATAGACTGGTTGATAAAGAGATAGTATACAATACATACAACAATATACTACTATACTGGTGGTCAGGCACTGGTCACCACTAGTCACACTGGCAGTGGCACTCCTGCAGCAAAAGTGTGCACTGTTTAATTTTAAATTAATATAATATTATGTACTCCTGGGGGCTCCTGCTATAACAACCTGCAGTGCTCCCCAGTCTCCCCCACAATTATTATAAGCTTTGCCTTTTATACATTGATGTGCAGCACACTGGGCTGAGCTGAGTGCACACAGACTGAGTCACACTGTGTGACTGGCTGCTGCTGTGTATCGTTTTTTTTCAGGCAGAGAACGGATATAGCAGAGAACGGATATATTATATTAAAATAAATAAAAGTTAACTAACAACAACTGCACTGGTCACTGTGGTAAACTCTGTCTGACTCTGCACAATCTCTCTCTCTCTTCTAATCTAATTTCTAATGGAGAGGACGCCAGCCACGTCCTCTCCCTATCAATCTCAATGCACGTGTGAAAATGGCGGCGACGCGCGGCTCCTTATATAGAATCCGAGTCTCGCGAGAATCCGACAGCGTCATGATGACGTTCGGGCGCGCTCGGGTTAACCGAGCAAGGCGGGAGGATCCGAGTCTGCTCGGACCCGTGAAAAAAAACATGAAGTTCGTGCGGGTTCGGTTTCAGAGAAACCGAACCCGCTCATCTCTACTCTAAAGCGCCCGTTACCTCAGATACAGACGCCGACACGGATACTGACTCCTGTGTCGACGGTGAAGAGACAACCGTGATTTCCAATAGGGCCACACATTGCATGATTGAGGCAATGGAAAATGTTTACACTTTTCTGATAATATGAATACCACCAAAAAAGGGGTATTATGTTTGGTGAGGAAAAACTTCCTGTAGTTTTCCTGAATCTGAGAAATAAAATGAGGTGTGTGATGATGCGTGGGTTTCCCCCCGATAACAATTGATAATTTCTAAAAAGTTATTGGCAGTATACCTTTTCCCGCCAGAGGTTAGGGTGCGTTGGGAAACACCCCCTAGGGGGGATAAGGCGCTCACACGCTTGTAAGAACAAGGGCTCTATCCTCTCCTGAGATGGCCGCCCTTAAGGATCCTGCTGATAGAAAGCAGGAGGGTATCCTAAAAGGTATTTACACACATACTGGAAATATTGATATCCTAGATAAGGACAGTATATTATTGCCTATAGAGCAATTAAAAGATGCATTTCTGTATATGCATGATGCACAGCGGAATATTTGCCGACTGGCATCAAGTATAAGTGCGTTGTCCAATTCTACCAGTAAAGTGGTCAGGTGATGCGGATTCCAAACGGCATTTGGAAGTATTGCCTTAAAAAAAGGGGATGTACCCCTGGTCGCCTCTCAAAATAAGACGCCGTATTATCAGGCGCAGTCCTGGTTGGCAAGCGGACAAAAGGGTTCCTCTTTTCTGCACGTGACAGAGGGAGAGGAAAATGGCTGCAGAGATCAGCCAGTTCCCAGGAACAGAAACCCTTTTCTGCCTCTGCCAAGCCCTCAGTATGACACTAGGGCTTTACAAGTTCAGGCACGGTGGGGGCCCGTTCTCAATGAATTTCAGTGCGCAGTGGGCTCACTCGCAAGTAGACCCCTGGATCCTTCAGGTAATATTTTCAGGTGTACAAATTGGAATTCGAGACGTATTCCCCTCGCCGTTTCCAAAAGTCTGTTTTACCGACGTCTCCCGCTGACAGGGAGGCAGTTTTGGAAGCCATTCACAAGCTGTATTCCCAGCAGGTGATAATTAAGGTACCCCTCCTGCAACAGGGAACGGGGTATTATTCCACACTATTGTGGTACCGAAGCCAGACGGCTCGGTGAGACCGATTTTAAAATCTAAAATCTTTGAACACTTACATACAGAGGTTCAAATTCAAAATTGAGTCACTCAGAGCAGTGATTGCAAACCTGGAAGAAGGGGACTACATGATGTCTCGGGACATCAAGGATGCTTACCTTCATGTCAAAATTTACCCTTCTCACCAAGGGTATCTCAGGTTATGGTACAGAACTGTCACTATCAGTTCAGACGCTGCCGTAGGGATGGTCCACGGCACCCCGGGTCTTTACTGAAGTAATGACCGAAATGATGATATTCCTTCGAAGGAAGGGAATTTTAATTATCCTTTACTTGGACGATTCCCTGATAAGGGTAAGATCCAGGGAACAGTTGGAGATCGGTGTAGCACTATCTCAGGTAGTGTTGCGGCAGCACGATTGGATTCTCAATATTCCAAATTCGCAGCTGGTTCCGACGACTAGTCTTCTGTTTCCTAGGGATGATCCAGGACACAGTCCAGAAAGAAGGTGTTTCTCCCGGAGGAGAAAGCCAGGGAGTTATCCGAGCTAGTCAGGAACCTCCTAAAACCGAACCAAGTCTCAGTGCATCAATGCACAAGGGTTCTGGGTAAAAATGGTGGCTTCCTACGAAGCAATCCCATTCGGCAGATTCCACGCAAGACTTTCCAGTGGAACCTACTGGACAAATGGTCCGGGTCGCATCTTCAGATGCATCAGCGGATAACCCTGTCACCAGGGACAAGGGTATCCCTCCTGTGGTGGTTGCAGAGTGCTCATCTTCTAGAGGGCCGCAGATTCGGCATTCAGGACTGGGTCCTGGTGACCACGGATGCCAGCCTGCGAGGCTGGGGAGCAGTCACACAGGGAAGGAATATCCAGGGCTTATGGTCAAGCCTGGAGACATCACTTCACATAAATATCCTGAAGCTAAGGGCCATTTACAATGCTCTAAGCTTAGCAAGACCTCTGCTTCAAGGTCAGCCGGTGTTGATCCAGTTGGACAACATTACGGCAGTCACCCACGTAAACAGACAGGGTGCCACAAGAAGCAGGAGGGCAATGGCAGAAGCTGCAAGGATTCTTCGCTGGGCGAAAAACCATGTGATAGCACTGTCAGCAGTTTTCATTCCGGGAGTGGACAACTGGGAAGCAGATTTCCTCAGCACGACCTCCACCCGGGAGAGTAGGGACTTCACCCAGAAGTCTTCCACATGATTATAAACCGTTGGGAAAAACTCGACAGGTATTGCGCCAGGTCAAGGGACCCTCAGGCAATAGCTGTAGATGCTCTGGTAACACCGTGGGTGTACCAATCAGTGTATGGGTTCCCTCCTCTGCCTCTCATACCCAAGGTACTGAGATTGATAAGATGGAGAGGAGTAAGCACTATATTAGTGGCTCCGGATTGGCCAAGAAGGACTTGGTAACCGGAACTTCAAGAGATGCTCACGGAGGATCCGTGGCCTCTACCTCTAAGAAGGGACCTGCTTCAGCGGGGACCTTGTCTGTTCCAAGACTTGCCGCGGCTGCGTTGACGGCATGGCGGTTGAACGCCGGATCCTGAAGGAAAAAGGCATTCCGGATGAAGTCATCCCTATCCTGATCAAGGCCGGGAAGGATGTAACCGCAAAACATTATCACCGCATTTGGCGAAAATATGTTGCGTGGTGCGAGGTCAGTAAGGCTCGACGGAGGAAATTCAACTGGGTCGATTCCTACATTTCCTGCAAACAGGAGTATCTATGGGCCTGAAATTGGGGTCCATTAAGGTTCAAATTTCGGCTCTGTCGATTTTCTTCCAAAAAAGAACTAGCTTCAGTCCCTGAAGTTCAGACGTTTGTTAAAGGGGTACTGCATATACAGCCTCCTTTTGTGCCTTCAGTGGCACTTTGGGATCTCAAGGTGGTTTTTGGGTTCCAAAAGTCACATTGGTTTGACCCACTTAAATCTGTGGAGTTAAAATATCTCACAGAAAAAGTGGTCATGCTGTTGGCTCTGGCCTGGGCCAGGCGCGTGTCAGAATTGGTGGCTTTATCCTGTAAAAGCCCTTATCTGATTTTCCATTCGGACAGGGCGGAATTGAGGACTCGTCCTCAGTTTCTCCCTAAGGTGGTTTCAGCGTTCACCTGAACCAAACCTATTGTGGTGCCTGCGGCTACTAGGGACTTGGAGGACTCCAAGTTGCTAGACGTTGTCAGGACTAGAGATGAGCGCCTGAAATTTTTCGGGTTTTGTGTTTTGGTTTTGGGTTCGGTTCCGCGGCCGTGTTTTGGGTTCGAACGCGTTTTGGCAAAACCTCACCGAATTTTTTTTGTCGGATTCGGGTGTGTTTTGGATTCGGGTGTTTTTTTCAAAAAACACTAAAAAACAGCTTAAATCATAGAATTTGGGGGTCATTTTGATCCCAAAGTATTATTAACCTCAAAAACCATAATTTACACTCATTTTCAGTCTATTCTGAATACCTCACACCTCACAATATTATTTTTAGTCCTAAAATTTGCACCGAGGTCGCTGTGTGAGTAAGATAAGCGACCCTAGTGGCCGACACAAACACCGGGCCCATCTAGGAGTGGCACTGCAGTGTCACGCAGGATGTCCCTTCCAAAAAAACCCTCCCCAAACAGCACATGACGCAAAGAAAAAAAGAGGCGCAATGAGGTAGCTGTGTGAGTAAGATTAGCGACCCTAGTGGCCGACACAAACACCGGGCCCATCTAGGAGTGGCACTGCAGTGTCACGCAGGATGTCCCTTCCAAAAAACCCTCCCCAAACAGCACATGACGCAAAGAAAAAAAGAGGCGCAATGAGGTAGCTGACTGTGTGAGTAAGATTAGCGACCCTAGTGGCCGACACAAACACCGGGCCCATCTAGGAGTGGCACTGCAGTGTCACGCAGGATGTCCCTTCCAAAAAACCCTCCCCAATCAGCACATGATGCAAAGAAAAAGAAAAGAAAAAAGAGGTGCAAGATGGAATTGTCCTTGGGCCCTCCCACCCACCCTTATGTTGTATAAACAAAACAGGACATGCACACTTTAACCAACCCATCATTTCAGTGACAGGGTCTGCCACACGACTGTGACTGATATGACGGGTTGGTTTGGACCCCCCCCAAAAAAGAAGCAATTAATCTCTCCTTGCACAAACTGGCTCTACAGAGGCAAGATGTCCACCTCATCTTCACCCTCCGATATATCACCGTGTACATCCCCCTCCTCACAGATTATCAATTCGTCCCCACTGGAATCCACCATCTCAGCTCCCTGTGTACTTTGTGGAGGCAATTGCTGCTGGTCAATGTCTCCGCGGAGGAATTGATTATAATTCATTTTAATGAACATCATCTTCTCCACATTTTCTGGATGTAACCTCGTATGCCGATTGCTGACAAGGTGAGCGGCGGCACTAAACACTCTTTCGGAGTACACACTTGTGGGAGGGCAACTTAGGTAGAATAAAGCCAGTTTGTGCAAGGGCCTCCAAATTGCCTCTTTTTCCTGCCAGTATAAGTACGGACTGTGTGACGTGCCTACTTGGATGCGGTCACTCATATAATCCTCCACCATTCTATCAATGTTGAGAGAATCATATGCAGTGACAGTAGACGACATGTCCGTAATCGTTGTCAGGTCCTTCAGTCCGGACCAGATGTCAGCATCAGCAGTCGCTCCAGACTGCCCTGCATCACCGCCAGCGGGTGGGCTCGGAATTCTGAGCCTTTTCCTCGCACCCCCAGTTGCGGGAGAATGTGAAGGAGGAGATGTTGACAGGTCGCGTTCCGCTTGACTTGACAATTTTGTCACCAGCAGGTCTTTCAACCCCAGCAGACCTGTGTCTGCCGGAAAGAGAGATCCAAGGTATGCTTTAAATCTAGGATCGAGCACGGTGGCCAAAATGTAGTGCTCTGATTTCAACAGATTGACCACCCGTGAATCCTTGTTAAGCGAATTAAGGGCTGCATCCACAAGTCCCACATGCCTAGCGGAATCGCTCCCTTTTAGCTCCTTCTTCAATGCCTCCAGCTTCTTCTGCAAAAGCCTGATGAGGGGAATGACCTGACTCAGGCTGGCAGTGTCTGAACTGACTTCACGTGTGGCAAGTTCAAAGGGCATCAGAACCTTGCACAACGTTGAAATCATTCTCCACTGCACTTGAGACAGGTGCATTCCACCTACTATATCGTGCTCAATTGTATAGGCTTGAATGGCCTTTTGCTGCTCTTCCAACCTCTGAAGCATATAGAGGGTTGAATTCCACCTCGTTACCACTTCTTGCTTCAGATGATGGCAGGGCAGGTTCAGTAGTTTTTGGTGGTGCTCCAGTCTTCTGTACGTGGTGCCTGTACGCCGAAAGTGTCCCGCAATTTTTCTGGCCACCGACAGCATCTCTTGCACGCCCCTGTCGTTTTTTAAAAAATTCTGCACCACCAAATTCAAGGTATGTGCAAAACATGGGACGTGCTGGAATTTGCCCATATTTAATGCACACACAATATTGCTGGCGTTGTCCGATGCCACAAATCCACAGGAGAGTCCAATTGGGGTAAGCCATTCCGCGATGATCTTCCTCAGTTGCCGTAAGAGGTTTTCAGCTGTGTGCGTATTCTGGAAAGCGGTGATACAAAGCGTAGCCTGCCTAGGAAAGAGTTGGCGTTTGCGAGATGCTGCTACTGGTGCCGCCGCTGCTGTTCTTGCGGCGGGAGTCCATACATCTACCCAGTGGGCTGTCACAGTCATATAGTCCTGACCCTGCCCTGCTCCACTTATCCACATGTCCGTGGTTAAGTGGACATTGGGTACAACTGCATTTTTTAGGACACTGGTGAGTCTTTTTCTGACGTCCGTGTACATTCTCGGTATCGCCTGCCTAGAGAAGTGGAACCTAGATGGTATTTGGTAACGGGGGCACACTGCCTCAATAAATTGTCTAGTTCCCTGTGAACTAACGGCGGATACCGGACGCACGTCTAACACCAACATAGTTGTCAAGGACTCAGTTATCCGCTTTGCAGTAGGATGACTGCTGTGATATTTCATCTTCCTCGCAAAGGACTGTTGAACAGTCAATTGCTTACTGGAAGTAGTACAAGTGGGCTTACGACTTCCCCTCTGGGATGACCATCGACTCCCAGCGGCAACAACAGCAGCGCCAGCAGCAGTAGGCGTTACACGCAAGGATGCATCGGAGGAATCCCAGGCAGGAGAGGACTCGTCAGAATTGCCAGTGACATGGCCTGCAGGACTATTGGCATTCCTGGGGAAGGAGGAAATTGACACTGAGGGAGTTGGTGGGGTGGTTTGCGTGAGCTTGGTTACAAGAGGAAGGGATTTACTGGTCAGTGGACTGCTTCCGCTGTCACCCAAAGTTTTTGAACTTGTCACTGACTTATTATGAATGCGCTGCAGGTGACGTATAAGGGAGGATGTTCCGAGGTGGTTAACGTCCTTACCCCTACTTATTACAGCTTGACAAAGGGAACACACGGCTTGACACCTGTTGTCCGCATTTCTGGTGAAATACCTCCACACCGAAGAGCTGATTTTTTTGGTATTTTCTCCTGGCATGTCAACGGCCATATTCCTCCCACGGACAACAGGTGTCTCCCCGGGTGCCTGACTTAAACAAACCACCTCACCATCAGAATCCTCCTTGTCAATTTCCTCCCCAGCGCCAGCAACACCCATATCCTCCTCATCCTGGTGTACTTCAACACTGACATCTTCAATCTGACTATCAGGAACTGGACTGCGGGTGCTCCTTCCAGCACTTGCAGGGGGCGTGCAAATGGTGGAAGGCGCATGCTCTTCACGTCCAGTGTTGGGAAGGTCAGGCATCGCAACCGACACAATTGGACTCTCCTTGTGGATTTGGGATTTCGAAGAATGCACAGTTCTTTGCTGTGCTGCTTTTGCCAGCTTGAGTCTTTTCATTTTTCTAGCGAGAGGCTGAGTGCTTCCATCCTCATGTGAAGCTGAACCACTAGCCATGAACATAGGCCAGGGCCTCAGCCGTTCCTTGCCACTCCGTGTGGTAAATGGCATATTGGCAAGTTTACGCTTCTCCTCCGACAATTTTATTTTAGGTTTTGGAGTCCTTTTTTTACTGATATTTGGTGTTTTGGATTTGACATGCTCTGTACTATGACATTGGGCATCGGCCTTGGCAGACGACGTTGCTGGCATTTCATCGTCTCGGCCATGACTAGTGGCAGCAGCTTCAGCACGAGGTGGAAGTGGATCTTGATCTTTCCCTAATTTTGGAACCTCAACATTTTTGTTCTCCATATTTTAATAGGCACAACTAAAAGGCACCTCAGGTAAACAATGGAGATGGATGGATTGGATACTAGTATACAATTATGGACGGGCTGCCGAGTGCCGACACAGAGGTAGCCACAGCCGTGAACTACCGCACTGTACTGTGTCTGCTGCTAATATAGACTGGTTGATAAAGAGATAGTATACTCGTAACTAGTATGTATGTATAAAGAAAGAAAAAAAAACCACGGTTAGGTGGTATATACAATTATGGACGGGCTGCCGAGTGCCGACACAGAGGTAGCCACAGCCGTGAACTACCGCACTGTACTGTGTCTGCTGCTAATATAGACTGGTTGATAAAGAGATAGTATACTCGTAACTAGTATGTATGTATAAAGAAAGAAAAAAAAACCACGGTTAGGTGGTATATACAATTATGGACGGGCTGCCGAGTGCCGACACAGAGGTAGCCACAGCCGTGAACTACCGCACTGTACTGTGTCTGCTGCTAATATATAGACTGGTTGATAAAGAGATAGTATACTCGTAACTAGTATGTATGTATAAAGAAAGAAAAAAAAACCACGGTTAGGTGGTATATACAATTATGGACGGGCTGCCGAGTGCCGACACAGAGGTAGCCACAGCCGTGAACTACCGCACTGTACTGTGTCTGCTGCTAATATATAGACTGGTTGATAAAGAGATAGTATACTCGTAACTAGTATGTATGTATAAAGAAAGAAAAAAAAACCACGGTTAGGTGGTATATACAATTATGGACGGGCTGCCGAGTGCCGACACAGAGGTAGCCACAGCCGTGAACTACCGCACTGTACTGTGTCTGCTGCTAATATATAGACTGGTTGATAAAGAGATAGTATACTCGTAACTAGTATGTATGTATAAAGAAAGAAAAAAAAACCACGGTTAGGTGGTATATACAATTATGGACGGGCTGCCGAGTGCCGACACAGAGGTAGCCACAGCCGTGAACTACCGCACTGTACTGTGTCTGCTGCTAATATATAGACTGGTTGATAAAGAGATAGTATACTCGTAACTAGTATGTATGTATAAAGAAAGAAAAAAAAACCACGGTTAGGTGGTATATACAATTATGGACGGGCTGCCGAGTGCCGACACAGAGGTAGCCACAGCCGTGAACTACCGCACTGTACTGTGTCTGCTGCTAATATATAGACTGGTTGATAAAGAGATAGTATACTCGTAACTAGTATGTATGTATAAAGAAAGAAAAAAAAACCACGGTTAGGTGGTATATACAATTATGGATGGGCTGCCGAGTGCCGACACAGAGGTAGCCACAGCCGTGAACTACCGCACTGTACTGTGTCTGCTGCTAATATATAGACTGGTTGATAAAGAGATAGTATACTCGTAACTAGTATGTATGTATAAAGAAAGAAAAAAAAACCACGGTTAGGTGGTATATACAATTATGGACGGGCTGCCGAGTGCCGACACAGAGGTAGCCACAGCCGTGAACTACCGCACTGTACTGTGTCTGCTGCTAATATAGACTGGTTGATAAAGAGATAGTATACTCGTAACTAGTATGTATGTATAAAGAAAGAAAAAAAAACCACGGTTAGGTGGTATATACAATTATGGACGGGCTGCCGAGTGCCGACACAGAGGTAGCCACAGCCGTGAACTACCGCACTGTACTGTGTCTGCTGCTAATATAGACTGGTTGATAAAGAGATAGTATACTACTAATATTATATATACTGGTGGTCAGGTCACTGGTCACTAGTCACACTGGCAGTGGCACTCCTGCAGCAAAAGTGTGCACTGTTTAATTTTAATATAATATTATGTACTCCTGGCTCCTGCTATAACCTATAACTGGCACTGCAGTAGTGCTCCCCAGTCTCCCCCACAATTATAAGCTGTGTGAGCTGAGCAGTCAGACAGATATATAATATATATAGATGATGCAGCACACTGGCCTGAGCCTGAGCAGTGCACACAGATATGGTATGTGACTGACTGAGTCACTGTGTGTATCGCTTTTTTCAGGCAGAGAACGGATATATTAAATAAACTGCACTGTGTGTCTGGTGGTCACTCACTATATAATATATTATGTACTCCTGGCTCCTGCTATAACCTATAACTGGCACTGCAGTAGTGCTCTCCAGTCTCCCCCACAATTATAAGCTGTGTGAGCTGAGCAGTCAGACAGATATATATAATATTATATATAGATAATAGATGATGCAGCACACTGGCCTGAGCCTGAGCAGTGCACACAGATATGGTATGTGACTGAGTCACTGTGTGCTGTGTATCGCTTTTTTCAGGCAGAGAACGGATTATAAATAAAACTGGTGGTCACTATCAGCAAAACTCTGCACTGTACTGAGTACTCCTAATGCTCCCCAAAATTAGTAAATCAAGTGTCTCTCTAATCTATTCTAAACGGAGAGGACGCCAGCCACGTCCTCTCCCTATCAATCTCAATGCACGTGTGAAAATGGCGGCGACGCGCGGCTCCTTATATAGAATCCGAGTCTCGCGAGAATCCGACAGCGTCATGATGACGTTCGGGCGCGCTCGCGTTAACCGAGCAAGGCGGGAAGATCCGAGTCGCTCGGACCCGTGAAAAAAAACATGAAGTTCTGGCGGGTTCGGATTCAGAGAAACCGAACCCGCTCATCTCTAGTCAGGACCCGGAAAATATATGTTTCCAGGACGGCTGGAGTCTGGAAATCTGACTCGCTGTTTATCCTGTATGCACCCAACTAGCTGGGTGCTCCTGCTTCTAAGCAGACTATTGCTCGTTGGATTTGTAGCACAATTCAGCTTGCACATTCTGTGGCAGGCCTGCCACAGCCAAAAAAATCTGTAAATGCCCACTCCACAAGGAAGGTGGGCTCATCTTGGGCAGCTGCCCGAGGGGTCTCGGCTTTACAACTTTGCCGAGCAGTTACTTGGTCAGGAGCAAATACGTTTGTAAAATTCTACAAATTTGATACCCTGGCTGAGGAGGACCGGGATTTCTCTCATTGGGTGCTGCAGAGTCATCCGCACTCTCCCGCCCGTTTGGGAGCTTTGGTATAATCCCCATGGTCCTTACGGAGTTCCCAGCATCCACTAGGACGTCAGAGAAAATAAGAATTTACTTACCGATAATTCTATTTCTCGTAGTCCGTAGTGGATGCTGGGCGCCCATCCCAAGTCTGCAATACTGGTACATAATTATTGTTACCAAAAAATTCGGGTTATTGCTGTAGTGAGCCATCTTTTCTAGAGGCTCCTCTATTATCATGCTGTTAACTGGGTTCAGATCACAAGTTGTACAGTGTGATTGGTGTGGCTGGTATGAGTCTTACCCGGGATTCAAAATCCTTCCTTATTGTGTACGCTCATCCGGGCACAGTATCCTAACTGAGGCTTGGAGGAGGGTCATAGGGGGAGGAGCCAGTGCACACCAGGTGATCCTAAAGCTTTCTTTAGATGTGCCCAGACTCCTGCGGAGCCGCTATTCCCCATGGTCCTTACGGAGTTCCCAGCATCCACTACGGACTACGAGAAATAGAATTATCGGTAAGTAAATTCTTATTATAAACTCCCTGCCGTGTTTCAACACATTTGTTCTCGCACCTCAGGAGTCTGTGAGCTCCGCAGCGGCTGGGTGTCTGAACGGCAGAACAATTGAATTGCTGCTGTTGGGTGCCTTCTAGTGGCGGCCGCGCAAAGAAAAAAAATTGAATTGGTCCCTTTTGAAAGATAAAGGGGCAATTCAGTTGTTTTTGGCGACCGCAGCTTCTGTTTAAAGTGACGGGACCTATTTAGTTGTTTGTGTTAGTGGGCGCGAATACCACTGGCGCTCATTGTTTCTGTTCATACCCTCCTGAGGTGGCAAGCACATTTCCGCAAGAACTCAGGTTTTTGAGTACCTGCTATATTGTCAGCGCACCCAATACTATGCACAGGTTTAGCCGATTTATTTATCTATATCCTGTGCATTTGGGTACAACAAGCACGATAAGTAATGGGCATCTGCAGAACAATTGAATATTGATGGTCAGGCGCCCATTACTTAAATACAGTTAAAAACAATTGAGTCCCCAAAGAGTTCTAAACCGTTCCCAGTGCCTATCTGACAACTCATCTCGCAATTTGTCATTTCTCTAACGTCCTAAGTGGATGCTGGGGACTCCGTAAGGACCATGGGGATTAGCGGCTCCGCAGGAAACTGGGCACAACTATAAAGAAAGCTTTTAGACTACTGGTGTGCACTGGCTCCTCCCACTAAGACCCTCCTCCAGACCTTCGTTAGATTCTTGTGCCCGGCTGAGCTGGATGCACACTAGGGGCTCTCCTGAGCACCTAGAAAGAAAGTATATTTAGGTTTTTTTATTTTCAGTGAGATCTGCTGGCAACAGACTCACTGCAGCGAGGGACTAAGGGGAGAAGAAGCGAACCTACCTAACAGGTGGTAGTTTGGGCTTCTTAGGCTACTGGACACCATTAGCTCCAGAGGGATCGACCGCAGGACCCGACCTTGGTGTTCGTTCCCGGAGCCGCGCCGCCGTCCCCCTTACAGAGCCAGAAGCACGAAGAAGGTCCGGAAAAGCGGCGGCAGAAGACTTCGGTCTTCACCAAGGTAGCGCACAGCACTGCAGCTGTGCGCCATTGCTCCTCATGTACACCTCACACTTCGGTCACTGATGGATGCAGGGCGCTGGGGGGGGGGGGGGGGGGGGGGCGCCCTGAGGGCAATAAATAACACCTTGGCTTGCAAATATACATCATATATAGCCCTAGAGGCTATATAGATGTAAAATTACCCCTGCCAGTATTACAGAAAAAGCGTGAGAAAGTCCGACGAAAAGGGGGCGGGGCTTCTCCCTCAGCACACTGGCGCCATTTTTCCCTCACAGTTCCGCTGGAAGGAAGCTCCCTGGCTCTCCCCTGCAGTCTGAATACGACAGAAGGGTAAAAAAGAGAGGGGGGGCACTAAATTTAGGCGCAGTATAGATAAGATATATATGTAATATATATATATATAAAAAGCAGCTATAAGGAAAACACTCATTGATAGTGGGATCCCAGTGTTATATAGCGCTCTGGTGTGTGCTGGCATACTCTCTCTCTGTCTCTCCAAAGGGCTTTGTGGGGTCCTGTCCTCTGTCAGAGCATTCCCTGTGGGTTTGCGGTGTGTCGGTACGGCTGTGTCGACATGTTTGATGAGACTTATGTGGAGGCGGAGCAGATGCCTGTAAATGTGATGTCACCCCCTGCGGGGTCGACACCTGAGTGAGTGGATGGTGCTGTGGAAGGAATTACGTGATAGTGTCGACTCCTTACATAAAAGGTTTGACGACATACCAAATGTGGGACAGCCGGCTTCTCAGCCTGTGTCTGCCCAGGCGTCTCAAAAACCATCAGGGGCTCTAAAACGCCCGCTACCTCAGATGGTTGACACAGATGTCGACACGGATACTGACTCCAGTGTCGACGACTATGAGACTAATGTAACTTCCAGTAGGGCCACACGTTACATGATTGAGGCAATGAAAAATGTGTTGCACATTTCTGATGTTACCCCCGGTACCACAAAAAAGGGTATAATGTTTGGAAAGAAAAAACTACCAGTAGCATTTCCTCCATCTGAAGAGTTAAATGAAGTGTGTGAAGAAGCGTGGGCTTCCCCTGATAAAAAGCTGGTAATTTCTAAGAGGTTACTAATGGCGTACCCTTTCCCGCCAGAGGATAGGTCACACTGGGAAACATCCCCTAGGGTGGATAAAGCGCTCACACGCTTGTCAAAAAAGGTGGCACTACCGTCTCCGGATACGGCCGCCCTGAAGGAATCTGCTGATAGAAAGCAGGAGGCTATCCTGAAATCTATATATACACACCCAGGTGTTATACTGAGACCGGCTATAGCTTCAGCCTGGATGTGCAGTGCTGCTGCTGCGTGGTCAGATTCCCTGTCAGATAATATAGATACCCTAGACAGGGACACTATATTGCTAAACGTAGAGCATATAAAAGACGCACTTTTATGCATGAGGGATGCACAGAGGGATATTTGCCGGCTGGCATCCAAAATTAGTGCAATGTCCATTTCTGCCAGGAGAGGGTTATGGACTCGGCAGTGGACAGGTGATGCAGATTCCAAACGACATATGGAAGTTCTGCCTTATAAGGGTGAGGAATTGTTCGGGGATGGTCTCTCGGACCTCGTTTCCACAGCAACAGCTGGGAAATCTACATTTTTACCCCATGTTCCCTCACAACCAAAGAAAGCACCGTATTATCAGGTACAGTCCTTTCAGCCCAATAGGGGCAAGCGGGTTAAAGGCGCGTCCTTTTTGCCCAGAGGCAGAGGTAGGGGAAAAAAAGCTGCAGCATACAGCAAGTTCCCAGGAGCAAAAGTCCTCCCCCGCTTCCTCTAAGTCCACAGCATGACGCTGGGGCTCCACAGGCGGAGCCAGGTACGGTGGGGGCCCGTCTCAAAAATTTCAGCAATCAGTGGGCTCGCTCACGGGTGGATCCCTGGATCCTTCAAGTAGTATCTCAGGGGTACAAACTGGAATTCGAGACGTCTCCCCCCCGCCGTTTCCTCAAATCTGCCTTGCCAACCACTCCCTCAGGCAGGGAGGCAGTGTTACAGGCAATTCAAAAGCTGTATTCACAACAAGTGATAGTAAAGGTGCCCCTACTTCAACAAGGAAGGGGTTACTATTCCACAATGTTTGTGGTACCGAAACCGGACGGTTCGGTGAGACCCATTTTAAATTTGAAATCCTTGAACACATATATAAAAAAATTCAAGTTCAAGATGGAATCGCTCAGGGCGGTTATTGCAAGCCTGCACGAGGGAGATTACATGGTATCGCTGGACATCAAGGATGCTTACCTACATGTCCCCATTTACCATCCTCACCAGGAGTACCTCAGGTTTGTGGTACAAGATTGTCATTACCAATTCCAGACGTTGCCGTTCGGTCTCTCCACGGCTCCGAGGGTCTTTACCAAGGTAATGGCGGAAATGATGATACTCCTTCGAAGGAAGGGAGTTTTAATTATCCCGTACTTGGACGATCTCCTGATAAAGGCGAGGTCCAGAGAGCAGTTGTTGGTAGGGGTAGCACTATCTCGGGAATTGCTACAACAGCACGGCTGGATTCTAAACATTCTAAAGTCACAGCTGGTCCCTACGACACGCCTGCTGTTCCTAGGGATGGTTCTGGACACAGAACAGAGAAAAGTGTTTCTCCCGGAGGAGAAGGCCAAGGAGCTGTCATCTCTAGTCAGAGGCCTCCTAAAACCAAAACAGGTGTCGGTGCATCATTGCACGCGGATCCTGTGAAAAATGGTAGCTTCCTACGAAGCGATTCCATTCGGCAGGTTTCATGCAAGAACCTTTCAGTGGGACCTGTTGGACAAGTGGTCCGGATCGCATCTTCAGATGCATCGTCTGATAACCCTGTCTCCAAGGACAAGGGTGTCTCTGCTGTGGTGGCTGCAGAGTGCTCATCTACAGGAGGACCGCAGATTCGGCATACAGGACTGGGTCCTGGTGACCACGGATGCCAGCCTTCGAGGCTGGGGAGCAGTCACACAGGGAAGAAGCTTCCAAGGACTATGGTCAAGTCAGGAGACTTCCCTGCACATAAATATTCTGGAACTAAGGGCCATTTACAATGCCCTAAGTCAGGCAAAACCCCTGCTTCAAAACCAGCCGGTACTGATCCAGTCAGACAACATCACGGCGGTCGCCCATGTAAATCGACAGGGCGGCACGAGAAGCAGGACGGCGATGGCAGAAGCCACAAGGATTCTCCGATGGGCGGAAAATCACGTGTTAGCACTGTCAGCAGTGTTCATTCCGGGAGTGGACAACTGGGAAGCAGACTTCCTCAGCAGTCACGACCTCCACCCGGGAGAGTGGGGACTTCATCCAGAAGTTTTTCAAATGATTGTAAACCAGTGGGAAAAACCACAGGTGGACATGATGGCGTCCCGCCTAAACAAAAAGCTAGAAAAATATTGCGCCAGGTCGAGAGACCCGCAGGCGATAGCTGTGGACGCTCTGGTAACACCGTGGGTGTACCGATCGGTTTATGTGTTCCCTCCTCTTCCTCTCATACCAAAGGTACTGAGGATAATAAGGAGAAGAGGAGTAAGAACTATACTCATTGTTCCGGATTGGCCAAGAAGAGCGTGGTATCCGGAACTTCAAGAAATGATGTCAGAGGACCCATGGCCTTTACCGCTCAGACAAGACCTGCTGCAGCAGGGGCCCTGTCTGTTCCAAGACTTACCGCGGCTGCGTTTGACGGCATGGCGGTTGAACACCGGATCCTGAAGGAAAAGGGCATTCCGGAGGAAGTCATTCCTACTCTGATTAAAGCTAGGAAAGAAGTAACCGCAAACCATTATCACCGCATATGGCGAAAATATGTTGCGTGGTGTGAGGCCAGGAAGGCCCCAACGGAAGAATTTCAGCTGGGCCGGTTCCTGCACTTTCTACAGTCAGGGGTGACTATGGGCCTAAAATTGGGTTCCATTAAGGTCCAGATTTCTGCTCTATCGATTTTCTTCCAGAGAGAATTGGCTACACTACCTGAAGTTCAGACTTTTGTTAAGGGAGTGCTACATATTCAGCCCCCTTTTGTGCCTCCAGTGGCACCTTGGGATCTCAACGTGGTGTTGGATTTCCTAAAGTCACATTGGTTTGAGCCACTGAAAACCGTGGATTTGAAATATCTCACGTGGAAAGTGGTCATGTTATTGGCTTTGGCTTCGGCCAGGCGTGTTTCAGAATTGGCGGCTTTGTCATGTAAAAGCCCTTATCTGATATTCCATATGGATAGGGCAGAATTGAGGACTCGTCCCCAGTTTCTCCCCAAAGTGGTATCAGCTTTTCATCTGAACCAACCTATCGTGGTGCCTGCGGCTACAAATGACTTGGAGGCTTCCAAGTTGTTGGATGTAGTCAGGGCCCTGAAAATTTATGTTTCCAGGACAGCTGGAGTCAGAAAGACTGACTCGCTCTTTATCCTGTATGCGCCCAACAAGTTGGGTGCACCTGCTTCAAAGCAGACTATTGCTCGCTGGATCTGTAGTACGATTCAGCTTGCACATTCTGCGGCTGGACTGCCGCATCCTAAATCAGTAAAAGCCCATTCCACGAGGAAAGTGGGCTCTTCTTGGGCGGCTGCCCGAGGGGTCTCGGCTCTTCAACTTTGCCGAGCTGCAACTTGGTCAGGGGCAAACACGTTTGCAAAATTCTACAAATTTGATACCCTGGCTGAGGAGGACCTTGAGTTCTCTCATTCGGTGCTGCAGTGTCATCCGCACTCTCCCGCCCGTTTGGGAGCTTTGGTATAATCCCCATGGTCCTTACGGAGTCCCCAGCATCCACTTAGGACGTTAGAGAAAATAAGAATTTACTCACCGGTAATTCTATTTCTCATAGTCCGTAGTGGATGCTGGGCGCCCATCCCAAGTGCGGATTGTCTGCAATACTTGTATATAGTTATTGCTTAACTAAAGGGTTATTGTTGAGCTATCTGTTGAGAGGCTCAGTTGTTATCATGCTGTTAACTGGGTATTGTATCACGAGTTATACGGTGTGGCTGGTATGAGTCTTACCCGGGATTCAAAATCCTTCCTAATTGTGTCAGCTCTTCCGGGCACAGTATCCTAACTGAGGTCTGGAGGAGGGTCTTAGTGGGAGGAGCCAGTGCACACCAGTAGTCTAAAAGCTTTCTTTATAGTTGTGCCCAGTCTCCTGCGGAGCCGCTAATCCCCATGGTCCTTACGGAGTCCCCAGCATCCACTACGGACTATGAGAAATAGAATTACCGGTGAGTAAATTCTTATTTTTTATTTTTACTTGTTTTTTCTCTTACGTCCTAGAGGATGCTGGGGACTCCGTAAGGACCATGGGGTATAGACAGGCTCCGCAGGAGACATGGGCACTACAAAGAACTTTTAGTATGGGTGTGCACTGGCTCCTCCCTCTATGCCCCTCCTCCAGACCTCAGTTAGATCCTGTGCCCAGAGGAGATAGGGTGCATTACAGGGGAGCTCTCCTGAGTTTCTCTGAAAAAGAATTTTGTTAGGTTTTTTATTTTCAGGGAGCACTGCTCCCTGCATCGTGGGACTGAGGAGAGAGAAGCATACCTACTTAAGTGATAGGCTCTGCTTCTTAGGCTACTGGACACCATTAGCTCCAGAGGGAGTCGGAACGCAGGTCTCACCCCGCAGTTCGTCCCAGAGCCGCGCTGCCGTCCTCCTCGCAGAGCCGGAAGATAGAAGCCGGGTGAGTATAAGAAGAAAAGAAGACTTCAAGGGGGCAGAAGACTTCAGATCTTCACTGAGGTAAGCGCGCAGCGGTAACACTGCGCGCCATTGCTCCCACACACAACACACAAGGCACTGATGGGTGCAGGGCGCAGGGGGGGGCGCCCTGGGCAGCAATAAACCTCTAGGGCTGGCAGACATGCATATATAGGCTACAGAGGCACTATATATCATAACCCCCGCCAGTATTGTAAAAATGAGCGGGACTGAAGCCCGCCGGTGAGGGAGCGGAGCTTGGTCCCTCAGCACGGAAAGCGCCATTTTCTCCACAGCATGGAGCTGGCTCCCCGAACTTTCCCCTGCTGAAGACACAGGGCAAAACAGAGAGGGGGGGGGGGGGGGCATTTATTAGCAGCAGTGAGTGTATATAATGTGATTATGTATATATATTTATATAAAGCGCTGTTTTATCTGGGAAGTCTATTTCCGGTGTCAGTGGCGCTGGGTGTGTGCTGGCATACTCTCTCTCTGTCTCTCCAAAGGGCCTTATTGGGGAGCGGTCTCCATAATAATATCCCTGTGTGTGTGGGGTTGTGTCGGTACGTGTGTGTCGGCATGTCTGAAGCGGAAGGCTCATCTAAGGAGGAGGTAGAGCGGATGCTTGTGGTGTCTCCGTTGGCAACGCCGACACCTGATTGATTGGACATGTGGAATGTTTTTAAATGCAAATGTAAATTCATTACATAAGAGATTGGACAAAGCAGAGTCCAAGGATGTGACTGTGTCACAGGGCCCTTCAGGGTTTAAAAAACGTCCCCTGTCCCAAATAGTAGACACTGATACCGACACGGATTCTGACTCCAGTGTCGACTATGATTATGCAAGGTTACACCCAAGGGTGGCAAAAAGTATTCATTGTTTGATTATTGCAATAAAAGATGTTTTGCATATCACAGATGACTCCTCTGTCCCTGACACGAGGGTACACAGGTTTAAGGTAAAGAAACCTGAGGTAACGTTTCCCCCATATTATTTGAAAAAGCTGGGGAAACTCCAGACCAAAAACTGCAGTTTCCCAAAAGAATTATTATGGCGTATCCTTTCCCCTCAAAGGACAGGCTACGGTGGGAATCATCACCCACGGTCGACAAGGCCTTAACAAGCTTGTCCAAAAAGGTGGCCCTACCGTCCCCGGACACGGTGACACCAAAAGGTCCTGCGGATCGCAGGCAGAAAACTACCTTAAAATCAATTTATACACATACGGGGGCTTTGCTCGGACCGGCAATAGCATCGGCTTGGGTTTGTAGCTCGGTAGCAGCTTGGACAGATACCTTGTCAGCTGATATTGATACCCTAGATAGGGATACCATTTAATTGACCTTAGGTCACATCAAAGACGCAGTCTTATATATGCTGTGGACCCGCCAATGGACGGGTGATGCCGACTCAAGGAGGCATATGGAAATTTTGCCTTACAAGGGTGAGCTTTTAATTGGGGAAGGTCTCGCGGACCTGGTTTCAACAGCTATCGTGGGTAAATCTACCTTTTTTGCCTTATGTTCCACCACAGCAAAAGAAAACGCCACAGTATCAGATGCAGTCCTCTCGGTCGCATAAGTCCAGAAGAGGTCGCGGCTCTTCCTTCCTTGCCAGAGGTAAGGGTAGAGAGAAAAAGAATGCCTGCTACGGCCAGTTCCCAGGAACAGAAATCCTCCCCGGCTTCTACTAAATCCACCGCATGACGCTGGGGCTCCACTGAGGGGGTCCGCTCCGGTGGGGGCACGTCTTAGACTCTTCAGCCACGTCTGGGTTCAGTCGGATGTGGGTCCTTGGGCGATGGAAATTGTGTCCCATGGTTACAAGCTGGAATTCAAAGACTGGCCTCCCCGCCGATTCTTCAAATCTGCTTTACCAAAGTATCCCCCAGAGAGGGAGATAGTGTGGGCTGCAATTCTTCAGCAAGTGTTTATCAGGGTTCCCTTAATGCAGCAGGGAAAAGGGTACTATTCAACCGTATTTGGGGCAACCGAAGGCGGATGGCTCAGTCAGACCCATTCTCAACTTAAAATCCCTGAACCTGTACTTAAAAGGGTTCAAGTTCAAGATGGAATCGATCAAGGCAGTGATCTACAGCCTGGAAGGGGGGGATTTTATGGTGTCACTAGACATAAAGGATGCATACCTTCATGTCCCCTTTTATCCTCCTCATCAAGCGTACCTGAGATTCGCTGTACAGGCCTGTCATTTCCAATTTCAGATGTTGCCGTTTGGGCTTTCCACGGCCCCAAGGGTTTTCACCAAGGTAATGGCGGAAGTGTTGGTTCTCCGGCGCAGGCAAGGAGTCACAATTATCCCGTACTTGGACGATCTCCTGATAAAAGCGAGATCAAAGGAACAGTTGCAGAAAAGCGTGTCACTCTCCCTGAGAGTGCTGCAGCAACATGGCTGGATTCTAAATCTACCAAAGTCACAGTTGGTTTCAACAACTCGGCTGTCTTTCTTAGGCATGATTCTGGACACAGAACAGGAGAGGGTTTTTCTCCCAATGGAAAAAGCCCAGGAACTCCAGAACAGGGTCAGAGACCTGTAAAAATAAAAAAAGAGTGTCAGTCCATCAATGCACTCGAGTACTGGAGAAAATGGTGGCAACCTACGAGGCCATCCCCTTCGGCAGGTTTCAGGCGAGGACTTTTCAGTGGGACCTTCTGAACAAGTGATCCGGGTCTCACCTTCCAATACATCAGAAGATGACCCTGTCCCCCAGGGCCAGGGTGTCTCTTCTGTGGCGACTGCAGAGTGCTCATCTTCTAGAAGGTCGCAGGTTCGGCATTCAGGACTGGGTCCTGATGACCACGGATGCGAGCCTCCGAGGATGGGGAGCAGTCGCACAAGGTAGGTATTTTCAGGGACGGTGGTCAAGCCAGGAGGCTAGCCTACACACATACATACTGGAATTAAGGGCCGGTTACAAAGGCCTACGACAAGCGGAGAATCTTCATCGCGAACTACCGGTTCTGATTCAATCAGACAACATCACAGCTGTGGCTCATGTAAACCGCCAAGGCGGTACAAAGAGCAGAGTGGCAATGGCGGAAGCCACCAGGATTCTGCGGTGGGCAGAAAATCACGTAAGCGATCTGTCAGCGATATTCATTCCGGGAGTGGACAACTGGGAAGCAGTCTTCCTCTGCAGACACGATCTCCATCCAGGAGAGTGGGGACTTCATCAAGAAGTTTTTGCAGAGATAACAAGTCGTTGGGAGCTTCCTCAAATAGACATGATGGCATCACGCCTCAACAAGAAGCTTTGGAGGTATTGCGCCAGGTCAAGGGACCTTCAGGCAGTGGCAGTGGACGCCCTGGTAACACCATGGGTGTTTCAGTCGGTCTATGTGTTTCCTCCTCTTCCTTTCATCTAAAAAATATTGGGAATCATTAGACTGAAACGAGTACTGACAATACTCATTGTTCCAGATTGGCCTCGAAGGGCCTGGTATTCAGATATAAAGGGGATGCCCACAGAAGATCCGTGGCCTCTTCCTCTCGGAGAGGACCTGTGACAGCAGGGGCCCTGCGTGTACCAAGACCTACCGCGGTTACGTTTGACGGCATGGCGGTTGAACACAGAATCCTAGCGGAGAAAGGTATTCCGGAAGAAGTCATCCCTACTCTGATAAAGGCTAGGAAGGAAGTGACGGTGAAACTTTATCACCATATCTGGAGAAAGTTTGTATCTTGGTGTGAAGCCAAGAATGCTCCTACGGAAGGTTTCCACTTGGGCCATTTTCTCCACTTTCAACAGATAGGAGTGGATATGGGCCTAAAGTTAGGCTCCATTGAGGTACAGATTTCGGCCCTGTCTATATTCTTCCAGAAGGAATTGGCTTCTCTCCTGGAAGTCCAAACTTTTGTAAGGGGAGTGCCCCTATCTGATTTTCCAGGTGGATAGAGCGGAATGGAGGACTCGTCCTCAATTTCTACCGAAGGTGGTTTCGTCTTTTCACATGAACCAACCTATTGGGGTGCCTGTGGCTACGGGGGACTTGGAGGACTCCAAGTACCTGGATGTAGTCAGGGCCTTAAAAAAATTTCTGTAGCCAGGACGGCTAGGGTTAGGAAAACAGAGGTTCTGTTTATCCTGTATGCGGCCAACAAAGTTGGCGCTCCTGCTTCTAAGTGGACTATTGCTCGCTGGATCTGTAACTCGATTCAGCAGGTTCATTAATACGGCTGGATTGCCGTTACCGAATTCGGTAAAGGCCCATTCCACTAGGAAGGTGGGCTCTTCTTGGGAGGCTGCCCGAGGCGTCTCGACATTACAGCTTTGCCAAGCAGCTACTTGGTCGGTTTCAAACACTTTTGCATAATTCTACAAGTTTGATACCCTGGCTGATGAGGACATCGTTTGCTCAATCGGTGCTGCAGAGTCATCCGCACTCTCCCGCTCGTTTGGGAGCTTTGGTATAATCCCCATGGTCCTTACAGAGTCCCCAGCATCCTCTAGGACGTAAGAGAAAATAAGATTTTGAACCTACCGGTAAATCTTTTTCTCCTAGTCCGTAGAGGATGCTGGGCGCCCGTCCCAGTGCGGACTAAATCTGCAAGACTTGTATATAGTTGTTGCTTACATAAGGGTTATGTTACAGTTGGAATCGGTCTTTGACTGATACTGTTTTTTGTTCATACTGTTAACTGGTTGCGTATATTCCAGGTTATATGGTATGATTGGTGTGGGCTGGTATGAATCTTGCCCTTAGATTAACAAAATCCTTTCCTCGTACTGTCAGTCTCCTCTGGGCACAGTTCTCTAACTGAGGTCTGGAGGAGGGGCATAGAGGGATGAGCCAGTGCACACCCATACTAAAAGTTTTTTTTGTAGTGCCCATGTCTCCTGCGGAGCCCGTCTATACCCCATGGTCCTTACGGAGTCCCCAGCATCCTCTACGGATTAGGAGAAAAAGATTTACCGGTAGGTTCAAAATCTTATTTTTGTCCCTATAAAAATATTGTAAAATTTGTAAATTTTAAAGAAAATAAGAATATCACACGAATTTCCCTTTGAACAAATACAAATGACTTTGGTTTTCTTAACATAACTTAGATGTTGAAATGATGCCATGATCGTCCCAATTTCCATTGTACTCCAGACCAAACGTTCTAGTGCATACACACACTGCAATCCTTCAACGACCTAATGATACAGTATATCCTGCATCATTAGGTAGGTAACAATATGTATGGAGGGAATTGGATTGCTTTACCCCGTAGCTGCCACTAGGGGGTGCGAAATGGAGCAATTCAATTGTTGCACCGTTTAGATGCCCAGTAGCTGCGGGGATGACATTTCTTCCAGCTTTCCGAGGTGCGAGAAGAAATGTCGGCAAAGTGGTGATGATGATGATATTAATAATTTTATTTATATAGCGCTCTTTCTCCAATAGGAATCAAGGCGCTTTAGGCATCCGAACGGAAGTTGGGATGCCCAAAGCAGGACTTTATGGGTTTTGCCGTTCTATTCTCAAATTGCTCTCTATCATGCACGGACTTTGATACTTAGCGCCGCACCAAAACACTAATACTAAGTACCTAGCATACTATTTGCAAACAGACGCAAAATTGAGGAAAGAGCACAATGAAGGAAAAAGTACAAAGGGCAGATCCATATGAGTGACCCTCGCCTGCATAATTATGCTTAATCTGCCATTTTATACCAATTCCTTTATAACAGATCTAAAACACAAAACCTAGTACACTGTGTGTGATCTAAAACACAAAACCTAGTACACTGTGTGTGAACTAAAACAGAAACCTAGTACACTGTGTGTGTGATCTAAAACACAAAACCTAGTACACTGTGTGTGTGATCTAAAACACAAAACCTAGTACACTGTGTGTGTGATCTAAAACACAAAACCTAGTACACTGTGTGTGTGATCTAAAACACAAAACCTAGTACACTGTGTGTGATCTAAAACACAAAACCTAGTACACTGTGTGTGTGATCTAAAACACAAAACCTAGTACACTGTGTGTGATCTAAAACACAAAACCTAGTACACTGTGTGTGATCTAAAACACAAAACCTAGTACACTGTGTGTGAACTAAAACACAAAACCTAGTACACTGTGTGTGATCTAAAACACAAAACCTAGTACACTGTGTGAACTAAAACACAAAACCTAGTACACTGTGTGTGATCTAAAACACAAAACCTAGTACACTGTGTGTGATCTAAAACACAAAACCTAGTACACTGTGGGAACTAAAACACAAAACCCAGTACACTGTGTGTGAACTAAGACGCAAGATTGAGCAAAATAAAATCGCTAAATTGATGAGAGTACACAATACAGGAGTCATGGCGGGGGGGGGGGGGGATTCAATTGTTGGGTGCTAGAATACAATTGAATCGCCCCCCAGGCATCTCACGCCATATGGCTCTAAACCTATTGGTGTATGAGGACAGTGTATTGCCACAGCTAGTAGGATTGTAGATTTCCAGATATCTATTAAATAGTTTCTTCTCCGTCTGTTTTCTAGATAAAGGCAATCATTAATAACTTTGTGATGCCCTTTTGGTGTTCTATCCCACGTTATGTACTAACCTGTATTGCTTCAAAATGGTTTGATTGGAACAGATTTCACAGACCCTTCTGAGAGCCTTGGTGAAAGCTAGGAAATTGCACGCACGCAAACGCTGATACGACAAATTCCCACATGTCAGACTGAATGGCGATAGGTAATCTGGGTGTGTATGGTCGTGTACCATGTGCTTTACAATCTTTCTGCACTAGTGTGACCGGAAACTCGTGTATGTATTGCTGTGACCATGCGGCGGAGTATGGCGGTATAGGACGGCTAGAAGAGGCAGTTATCTAGTCAGCCAGGCCAAGATGTGTGATGAGCAAAATGTCCTCTTGTCATGTCCCTTATAAGTCTTCACAATTCCTTCTACATTCTGACTATTCACTATATTGAGATCTATGAAGTTGTGTGGCTTCAGTAAGTGTCTGTGTTGTGCACTGTAAGAATAATGCAGCCACTACATGGGATATTCTCACTATTATAATCAGTAATGGTGTTCTGAACATATAGCAGATGGAGGGAGACTTTCCGGGTTGCTAGAAGTGAGCGCAGTTTGCACGCTGGCTTTTGTGGTTGAAGTTATCCGTGGATTCATAGCTCTGCAATAGACCTTGCTCAGACTGTGGATGTAGTGTAATACTGCTGTCTTCCTGCAGGGTCTAGGTATTCACTAAGGGAGGAATCCTTTACTGGAGTGGGGAGGCTGTGACTTCAGTACTGTATATGGGGACGTGTTGATGTAAGAACGTTGTGGTTACTAGACACTATATAAGTGAATGCTAGAGATTAGAGAGGTGATTAGACACATAGGCACAGTAAAGGCTTCATTCCTGTAGTGGCGTGTTATCATTTTAGCCAGGGCCGGTTCTTTACCTTGTGGCGCCCAGGGCGAAAGTTTCCTTTGGTGCCCCCCCCCCCCCCCTCTCTCCACAACAGTGAAGCAGGTTTAGGGCACGTCCTAGGCGCGCGTACAAAAATTGGGGGCATGGCTTCCTAGGAAAGGGGCGTGGTCAGTTGTGCACCCTGTAGAGCTGTGCCCCCTGCAGCTGTTGTGCCCCCCTTAGTGTGCCCACCAATAGCTGTGCCCCTGGTTAAAAAATACTTACAAGCCCCGTTCCCGCTTCCCGACCACTGCACTCCGCCGCCGGCGCCGCTACTCTGATCTATGGGAGAGAAGTCATGACGTCTCTCCCATAGCGCCGCAGAGAAAGGTCCTCTCCATGGAGGCAAACTATATGCTACCTCACTGCATGTCTAGATTCCCTTTGCACAGAGTACCTTTTCATAACCACCGCCATCCTAGCTAGTAGTGGCTATTGCAATTGAATTCCCCCCAAAGTCTCTGCCAGACATTCTATCTCTGTGTATGCCTAGCATTATTAACATTATTAAATGTATTTGGACACTGTCCATGAATATACATTCATACACATACATACATACATACATACACACACACACACACACACACACACACACACACACACACACACACACACACACGCAATATTAGTGTATGAAGAGCACGCTATACTCTGGGGGTAATGATTTCAACTCGAGCCCTCAAGAACACCTGTCAGGTCATATTTTGGATTTCTTTAATAATGCACAGGTGAGTTGACATATTTTGTTGAGACCGTAATTATCTTGCTTGTTTCCACAGACAGAAATCCAGAAATGTGACCTGTTAGGGGTATTTGAGGACTGGATTTGAAAACCACTGTTCCGGGGGATGAGGACAATCATGGCTGCCCTCCTGTAAGGTTAGATACTTGCTGCTATAAGGAGGAGAGAAAAGGGGTCTGTATTGGGAGAAGGAGGGTCTTGGCTCCCATGCTGAGTTGGGGACCTGTGCTAATCTGCATGAGTGAAGGAGGGGGAGCGGGGATGGGGGGGAGCCTTGCTTGTGTACTGTAATCACAGTGCGGGTGTGATGCTGGGGTGTGTATATCTCACGTGTAATATATTCTACCTAATGGGGAGTCTTAGCGGTTAGCACGATGCTTGTGCACTGCAGATTTTTCCTAAGAGTTTTCTGAGCTCTGACTCTTAGAGGAATTTGTCCAGGGTTGATATAATCTGTATTCTCCTAATAGTGATGACATAGTAATGTTCATCAACTTTTGAAGAATAAAGGGGATTTATTTTTAGGTAACTAAATGACCATGGAATCTGGCGCAGAGACGCAGCAGAGCGGCGACGCGGCTGTCACGGAGACAGAAGTCCAACAGATGACCATGCAGACCCAGCCGCAGATCACAACGTTAGCACAGGTATTGAGTGTCAGACGAGTCTGCTCACAGTTTACATCAACCGCTGAATTTCTTCTTGGAATAAATTGTTCATTTCAGTCCTGCCGACGCATTCATTTTCTGTTAACGTTCATTCATTAATGAACAGCACCATCAATTTATTATATTTACAGTATAACTTTTGTGTGTTGGGTGGTGCTCTCTGTGATGACATTACCTAAAATCACATAATTTCACTCTCTATTATAAGGTATCCATGGCAGCTGCACACGCCACCTCCTCGGCCCCCACGGTGACCTTAGTCCAGCTTCCCAATGGACAGACCGTTCAAGTACATGGGGTTATCCAAGCTGCACAGCCATCTGTCATACAGTCCCCACAAGTGCAGACCGTGCAAGTGAGTCATTTATTTCATCTTTCTTCTGTGTCTTGATCAGCGTAGGGCGGAATATTCTCATTTAGTGGAAAGCTGCTGATTTCCTGGCACGCTGACTACACAGTTTGATTTCAGAATACAATGAACACCTATTAAACAAATGGTCTCGGTCAGGGTAAATATTGGACTTAATGTGAGTGCTACATTTTCTAGCAATCATCTAAAATAATGTATTCGATGATGTGTGTGTGTGTGTGTGTCACACACACACTCATTTAAGTAATGAGTGTTGTCCTCACAATAGTTTGTAATATAAAATTGCTTGTGTTGTACAGTGATGCACAATGGTGAAAAGTTTGTGCATTTCCTTTTCTTCTTTTTTTGTGCAATACGTTTATTCATCACACACTACTATATCCCACTAGCGACAATGGTACAATACTGAAAGCAGGATGCAAGACTTCCCTTTGTAAAGATAACTGACACAGTTGACCTGATGAAAACCGGTATGGGTCATTAGGTCGACCACTATTGGTCGACATGGGAAAAAGTCGACCCGAGTTTTTTAAACTTTTTTTGGTGTCGTTTTCTTCGTAAAGTGACGGGGAACCCCACTTAGTGCATCGTGTCCCCTCGTGTGGTTTGCTTCACTCACCATGCTTTAGGTTACTATTCCCAATGGTAGTCCACGTGGATCGTAAAGTATAAAAAAGTGAAAAACGCATGTCGACCAATAGTGATTGACCTAATGACTGTCGACCTAATGTATGTTGACCTAATGACTGTATCCCATGAAAACATATTTGATTTCTGGTCTCTGAAAGGCAATTGCCACCTTTTAAAAGCTAAGTCCATCCTTTCTGTTCTTGTGAACTTTGCAACTCCTTTTGTATGTACTTATGTCGTGGATGGCTGCATATAGAAGCATCGATCATTCTCCAAAATTTTAATCTGCTGCTTTTTTTTTTTTTTTTTTAATCAGATTTCCACCATTGCAGAGAGCGAAGATTCACAAGAATCAGTGGACAGTGTTACAGACTCACAGAAACGCAGGGAAATCTTGTCGCGACGGCCCTCGTACAGGTAAGCACTAATTCCCAGGGTGCCAGAATCTCTTTAAGCCTAAATCCTCATTTCTCTGACATCCTAGTGGATGCTGGGTACTCCGTAAGGACCATGGGAAATAGACGGGCTCCGCAGGAGACTGGGCACTCTAAAGAAAAGATTAGGTACTATATCTGGTGTGCACTGGCTCCTCCCTCTATGCCCCTCCTCCAGACCTCAGTTAGACTCTGTGCCCGGCCCGAGCTGGTTGCACACTAGGGGCTCTCCTGAGCTTCTAGTAAAGAAAGTATTTGTTAGGTTTTTTATTTTCAGTGAGATCTGCTGGCAACAGACTCACTGCTACGAGGGACTGAGGGGAGAGAAGCGAACCTACCTGCTTGCAGCTAGCTTGGGCTTCCAAGGCTACTGGACACCATTCGCTCCAGAGGGATCGAACACTGGGCCCGTCCACGATCGTCCGGTCCCGGAGCCGCGCCGCCAACCCCCTTGCAGAGCCAGAAGCAAGAAGAACATCCTGAAAATCGGCGGCTGAAGACTTCGGTCTTCATTAAGGTAGCGCACAGCACTGCAGCTGTGCGCCATTGCTCCCTATGCACACCACACACTCCGGTCACTGATGGGTGCAGGGCGCTGGGGGGGGGGGGGGGTCCTCCCCAGGCTCTCCCCTGCAGTTTCCAGGCTCAAAGGGTAAAAAAGAGAGGGGGGGCACTAAATTTAGGCGCAAATTGTATATGTAAAGCAGCTATAGGGAAAAATCACTTTGTGTTAGTGTACATCCCTGATTATATAGCGCTGTGGTGTGTGCTGGCATACTCTCTCTCTGTCTCCCCAAAGGACTTTGTGGGGTCCTGTCCTCAGAGCATTCCCTGTGTGTGTGCGGTGTGTCGGTACGGCTGTGTCGACATGTTTGAGGAGGAGGGTTACGTGGAGGCGGAGCAGGAGCCGATAAGTGTGATGTCGCCCCGACACCGGAGTGGATGGATATGTGGAAGGTTTTAACCGACAGTGTCAACTCCTTACATAAAAGGTTTGACGACGTGACAGCCATGGGACAGTCGGCAGCTCAGTCCGCACCTGCCCAGGCGTCTCAGAGGCCATCAGGGGCTCAAAAACGCCCGCTGACTCAGATGGCAGACACAGATGTCGACATGGAGTCTGACTCCAGTGTCGACGAGGAGGAGATAAATGTACAGTCCACAAGGGCCATCCGATGTATGATTACGGCTATGAAAGATGTTTTACACATTGCTGACATAAACCCGGTTACCACAAAAAAGGGTATTATGTTTGGGGAGAAAAAGCAGCCAGTGACTTTTCCCCCATCTGACGAGTTGAATGAACTGTGTGAAGAGGCGTGGTGTTCCCCTGATAAGAAACTGGTGATTTCTAAGAGGTTACTGGCGGCGTATCCTTTCCCGCCAACAGATAGGTTACGTTGGGAAACATCCCCTAGGGTGGACAAGGCGCTCACACGTTCATCTAAAAAGGTGGCACTGCCCTCTCAGGATACGGCCGCCTTAAAGGAGCCTGCAGATAGAAAGCAGGAGGCTATCCTGAAGTCTGTATATACACACTCGGGTACTATACTGAGACCTGCAATTGCTTCGGCATGGATGTGTAGTGCTGCAGCTGTATGGTCTGATACCCTGTCAGACAACATTGATACCCTCGACAGGGATACTATTTTGCTAAATATAGAGCATATTAAGGATGTAGTCCTATATATGAGGGATGCACAGAGGGACATATGCCGACTGGCATCCAGAATAAATGCGATGTCCATTTCTGCCAGGAGAGTATTATGGACTCGGCAGTGGACAGGTGATGCCGACTCTAAAAGGCACATGGAGGTTTTGCCTTATAAGGGTGAGGAATTGTTTGGGGACGGTCTTTCGGACCTTGTATCCACAGCGACAGCTGGGAAGTCGACTTTTTTACCTCACGTTCCCTCACAGCCTAAGAAAGCACCGTATTATCAAGTACAGTACTTTCGGCCTCAGAAAGGCAAGCGTGTCAGAGGCGCATCCTTTCTGCCCAGAGGCAGGGGAAGAGGAAAGAAGCTGCATCAGACAGCCAGTTCCCAGGAACAAAAATCCTCCCCTGCTTCCACTAAATCCACCGCATGACGCTGGGGCTCCACAGGTGGAGCCAGGTGCGGTGGGGGCCCGTCTCCAGAACTTCAGCGACCAGTGGGTTTGCTCACAGGTGGATCTCTGGGTTCTACAAGTGGTATCTCAGGGATACAAGCTGGAATTCGAGACGTCTCCCCCTCGCCGTTACCTCAAATCAGCCTTGCCAGCTACTCCCCAGGACAGGGAGGTAGTACTGGCGGCAATTCACAAGCTGTACCTCCAGCAGGTGATAATCAAAGTTCCCCTCCTTCAACAGGGACGGGGTTACTATTCCACATTGTTTGTGGTACCGAAACCAGACGGTTCGGTGAGACCCATTCTAAATTTGAAATCCTTGAACACTTATATAAGACAGTTCAAGTTCAAAATGGAATCGCTCAGGGCGGTTATTGCAAGCCTGGAAGAGGGGGATTATATGGTATCACTGGACATCAAGGATGCTTACCTACATGTCCCCATTTACCCACCTCACCAGTAGTACCTCCGTTTTGTGGTACAGGACTGCCATTACCAATTCCAGACGTTGCCGTTTGGTCTGTCCACGGCACCGAGGGTATTTACCAAGGTAATGGCTGAAATGATGATACTCCATCGAAAGAAGGGAGTAATAATTATCCCGTACTTGGACGATCTCCTTATAAAGGCGAGGTCCATGGAGCAGTTGTTGGTCGGAGTAGCACTATCTCAGGAAGTGCTACAACAGCACGGCTGGATTCTGAATATCCCAAAGTCGCAGCTGGTTCCTACGACGCGTCTGCTGTTCCTGGGTATGATTCTGGACACAGAACAGAAGAAGGTGTTTCTCCCGGAGGAGAAGGCCAAGGAGTTGTCATCTCTAGTCAGAGACCTCCTAAAACCAAAACAGGTGTCGGTGCATCACTGCACGCGAGTCCTGGGAAAGATGGTAGCTTCTTACGAGGCAATTCCATTCGGCAGGTTCCATGCACGGATCTTTCAGTGGGATCTGTTAGACAAGTGGTCCGGATCGCATCTTCAGATGCATTGGCTGATCACCCTGTCCCCGAGGGCCAGGGTGTCTCTGCTGTGGTGGCTGCAGAGTGCTCATCTACTCGAGGGCCGCAGATTCGGCATACAGGACTGGGTTCTGGTGACCACGGATGCAAGCCTCCGAGGTTGGGGGGCAGTCACTCAGGGAAGAAACTTCCAAGGACAATGGTCGAGTCAGGAAGCTTCCCTACACATAAACATTCTGGAACTAAGGGCCATTTACAATGCCCTAAGTCAGGCAAAACCCCTGCTTTAAAACCAGCCGGTGCTGATTCAGTCAGACAACATCACGGCGGTCGCCCATGTAAACCGACAGGGCGGCACAAGAAGCAGGATGGCGATGGCAGAAGCCACAAGTATTCTCCGATGGGCGGAAAATCACGTGATAGCACTGTCAGCAGTGTTCATTCCGGGAGTGGACAACTGGGAAGCAGACTTCCTCAGCAGGCACGACCTCCACCCGGGAGAGTGGGGACTTCATCCAGAAGTCTTCCAGCTGATTGTAAATCGTTGGGAAAGGCCACAGGTGGACATGATGGCGTCCCGCCTCAACAGAAAGCTAAAAAGATATTGCGCCAGGTCAAGGGACCCTCAGGCGATAGCTGTGGACGCTCTAGTGACACCGTGGGTGTACCAGTCGGTTTATGTGTTCCCTCCTCTTCCTCTCATACCAAAGGTACTGAGGATAATAAGAAAGAGAGGAGTAAGAACTATACTCATCGTTCCGGATTGGCCAAGAAGGACTTGGTACCCGGAACTACAAGAAATGATCTCAGAGGACCCTTGGCCTCTGCCTCTCAGACAGGACCTGCTACAGCAGGGGCCCTGTCTGTTCCAAGACTTACCGCGGCTGCGTTTGACGGCATGGCGGTTGAACGCCGGATCCTGATGGAAAAGGGCATTCCGGTTGAAGTCATTCCTACGCTGATAAAAGCTAGGAAGGATGTGACAGCAAAACATCACCGCATATGGCGAAAATATGTTGCTTGGTGTGAGGCTATGAAGGCCCCAACAGAAGAATTTCAGCTGGGTCGTTTTCTGCACTTCCTACAGTCAGGAGTGACTATGGGCCTAAAATTGGGATCCATTAAAGTCCAGATTTCGGCCCTGTCTATTTTCTTTCAAAAAGAACTGGCTTCACTGCCTGAAGTTCAGACGTTTGTTAAGGGAGTGCTGCATATTCAGCCCCCTTTTGTGCCCCCAGTGGCACCTTGGGATCTCAACGTTGTGTTGGATTTCCTAAAATCACATTGGTTTGAGCCACTTCAGACCGTGGAGTTGAAATATCTCACGTGGAAAGTAGTCATGCTTTTGGCCTTGGCTTCGGCTAGGCGTGTGTCAGAATTGGCGGCTTTGTCATGCAAAAGCCCTTATCTGATCTTCCATATGGACAGGGCAGAATTGAGGACTCATCCCCAATTTCTCCCTAAGTGGTATCTGCTTTCCATTTGAACCAACCTATTGTGGTGCCTGCAGCTACTCGGGACTTGGAGGCTTCCAAGTTGCTGGATGTAGTCCGGGCCCTGAAAATCTATGTTTCCAGGACGGCTAGAGTCAGAAAAACTGACTCGCTGTTTATCCTGCATGCACCCAACAAGCTGGGTGCTCCTGCTTCAAAGCAGACTATTGCTCGCTGGATCTGTTGCACGATTCAACTTGCACATTCTGCGGCTGGACTGCCGCATCCTAAATCAGTCAAAGCCCATTCCACGAGGAAGGTGGGCTCTTCTTGGGCGGCTGCCCGAGGGGTCTCGGCTTTACAACTTTGCCGAGCTGCTACCTGGTCGGGGTCAAACACATTTGCAAAATTCTACAAGTTTGATACCCTGGCTGAGGAGGACCTTGAGTTTGCTCATTCGGTGCTGCAGTCATCCGCACTCTCCCGCCCGTTTGGGAGCTTTGGTATAATCCCCATGGTCCTTACGGAGTACCCAGCATCCACTAGGACGTCAGAGAAAATAAGATTTTACTCACCGGTAAATCTATTTCTCGTAGTCCGTAGTGGATACTGGGAGCCCGTCCCAAGTGCGGAATTCTGCAATACTTGTGTATAGTTATTGCTTAACTATAGGTTTTTTTTGTTCTGAGCCATCAGTTTAATGAGGCTCAGTTGTTGTTCATTCTGTTAACTGGGTATAATTATCACAAGTTGTACGGTGTGATTGGTGTGGCTGGTATGAGTCTTACCCTGGATTCCAAATCCTTTCCTAGTATTGTCAGCTCTTCCGGGCACAGTTTCCCTAACTGAGGTCTGGAGGAGGGGCATAGAGGGAGGAGCCAGTGCACACCAGATATAGTACCTAATCTTTTCTTTAGAGTGCCCAGTCTCCTGCGGAGCCCGTCTATTCCCCATGGTCCTTACGGAGTACCCAGCATCCACTACGGACTACGAGAAATAGATTTACCGGTGAGTAAAATCTTATTTTTTAACTTATGTCCATATTATTGAAACTGTGATTTTTGGAGCTCTTACAATACTGTATGCTCAGCGTTTCAGAAATATGTCTGAACAAAAACATTGCATATTACTATATGTTGAGATACTATCTTTAAGGCAGATGTGTGCATGCAACTACTTGACTGTATACTAGATTGAAGTAAGAACATACTCCTGGGCCTGGTAAATCCAAGATTGTTTTATTTTCTCTTCATCCAATGAACTGGATACTTTCAGTATGACTCCCCGCCAGGAGACGCTCCTCCTAATCTATCACCTTAAGCCAGTGAGGAGGATCTTCTGGCACTCCAGCTGTTGAACTACACATCCCAGCATGCCCTGCTACAGTTTTGCTATTTGACCATGCTAAAACTGTAGCAGGGCATGCTGGGATGTGTAGTTCAACAACAGCTGGTGTTCCAGTGGTTCCCCGTCACTGCCTTAAGCCAACAGTAAGGAAGTTTCTTTAAGTGACATCAGGATTGGGTAGTTTATCTACTTTTTCTGGCTGCGTTTTTATTATGGTTTTTGTTTTAACATTATTTTAAGTAACTTGTATTTATAGGGTTCCGCAGTATCATACTGTATGTGTTGATAAAGCTAAATATTTATCGTATATAATACCCTTTATGAGGTCTTAGAACACTGTACGCTATTTACGTATGAAGTACCGTAAGGGTACGCTAGTTGCGTAACAATCGCTTTGCCGTGATCGAGACGCTCAAGCGTCACGTTTACTCACGGCCAAGAGATCACAGGCAAGCACGTTATTGGCTGTTAACTAAAGTAATGATTCGCTATAACGTAGCGAACGCTCGGGACCACGAGGAGATCACCAGCGGAGCTGACGCTCACTATATTAAACCTTTGTATCTAAACCATAAACAGTGTATTGTGCAGTAAAACCTTAGTGTAATGTTAGAGAGTAAATGCAACACAGTATAACCTTATTACCTTAAAAGCTGTTTGAGCGTCACCGACGCTCTGAGAATACTTAATACTATAAGAAACACACAGATACCGTGCTCAGGGTCCAACGCCTAAAATATATATTATGAATGCTATACTTGCAAAAGAGTTAAACACAATACAAGTCATACACTACAATATAACATAGACTACCTAACCAGATAACTACACAAGAAATACAATACAATACAATTTAAGGGAAAAATGAGTGAGAAAGAGAAGGAGAGAGAGAGAGAGAGAGATTGAGAGAGATTGGCCCACAATAACAAGAAGATCAATATAGTTGCGGAGAAACACTTACGCACAAGGGGAAACGATCGCATGCGCCTCGATATCCAGCTCCCGATTATCAGCAATGAGAACCGTTGAAGAGAGTGAACTGGATATGGTCGGCCTGCCTATTTATGCCCCACACACAATACAATTCAATGGTCCCTACAATCTCATTGTTCATTGGACACAGGAATTCGGCTTCGCATTATAACAAAAGGTCATAGGTTGATTCATACAGGTGGGCTGTGACTATTTCCAACTGCTCAGGTGGGAGGGAAACTGGGTTTCCCGCCGCATGGGTAATAAAGTGCAAATAAAGTAAATGTTCATAAACTTCTTATGTCCATAACTATTCGCACGAGCGATTGATCTGCTTCAAACCAACACCGGAATATTTCTAATTAAATATTCTTCCGATGGATACTAAACACCACTGTATTACTCCTGTCTGACCCTTCGTATCAAACAAAGAGGGATTTCTCTGTTCATGAACATTCTATATTAACCAAACTTTCAGAATCTATCAAAGGGACCATGATCTACAAAATACATTATATAGTGAAAATATGTAATGATTGAGTCGCACGCTACGATCGCATAAACTCTACCGTAAATACGCATACCATGCGCCTGCGGGTGCCCGCGACTGTGAGTATGCGCACGTACGGGAGAGCGTACGCATGCGCAGCACGGACCAGTATGAGGTGCAAATATGGCAGTGTGTGTAGAGATATTTTTCTGACTTTGACAGTCCACCCTTTGGCAGTCAATAATAACTGCCACCTTCTAAAACATTTCAAAAGGAGAAAACTATATGTCAGGGGTTAATTCATTTCCATGGTTGGGTAAGGGAGGAGAGAGGAGTAGGTGGGAAGAGGGTATGACCTAGTGAGATAGCAGAAGCATGTGTGTATGAATCCATGTTTGAGGGGTCATGTATCATCGTGCCGTACGTGTTGTAAATCAAGCTTCGAGGTATTGCGAAGTATACATTTGAATTCCTTCTTATCCCGTATTAAGGGTTTGTGGATGGGCTGTCAAACTTTACCAAGCTCTTTTCGGCTTTTGGTTGCAACAAAATGGGGGAGCACATTTTAGTTGATGATACATGAATGGGGGAGATATGTGATTGCTGATATCTGTGCCTGTATTCCCTATCGACTATGTGTGTCATTACCTGAGGGTTGTAGAAATGAAGAAAAGACATAATTACGGTAAAATGCGGTGGTATTCTATGTCAGGTTAATGTACATCTGTCGGTTGAAGTTTTGTTCGGTATCAGTTGAAAGTCGTCTTCTTTGCGCTGTTTTGCCCATTAGGTGCGAGCAAAAAGCTTTGTCAATGCCAATAGATTTACAAAAATGTTGGGCTAGCGTGAGTTTAAGAATTCTAGGGAAACTGGGGATCCATGGCAAAGTTCATCAAATGTCCGTATCTAAAGTGGTCAAAACTTCTTCTTTGGTCAATCTGTTGTCTGTATAGTGTCTTGTCAACTTCCTCGTCCAAGGGGGTCTTTTTATCTTGGAGAAAAACAGGTGAAAGAAACGGACCGTAGAAATCGCATTTTCATCACATCATTGTTTCTACATTTGGGTCATAAATCAAGTCCAGGTTAATTACAGTTTCCTCACTCCTTAAACTCATTACCCTAGTACGATGATTGCACTTCATTAAAGCCTGACCGCATCTAAATATCAATCCAATCGATATGACAACACCTAAGATACATAGGAGAAACTTCCCAACATCCATTATGACTCCTTGAGCCCAGTCTCCTAAGCCAGAAAACCAATTTCGCGGGTTCAACCATGACACCCAACCAGTCAGCTCATTACCTACAGCAGCAAGAGTGAGATTGTGTCTCCTGCGAAATTCCCACTTCAATTGGAGAATATCGTCCATCTTTTGGTCTATGACCTCGACCGGATCCTCGGTGCTATTCGTAATATATGTGCAACATTTCACGCCGTATTGTGTTGCCAGTGTGACACAATATCCGCCTGTCACTGCTGTGAGGTAATTGAGAACCATTCTATGCTGTACCAGTTCTGTTTTGTAAGCCTGAAGTTCTCTTCCAGTATACCTAAACGTGTCATCATACATTTCAGTGATATTATCTAACAAATTTGCGAGCGCCGATATGTATTTATAATTCAGCACTCCTCTAGCGGTGCGGGTGAAATCTAACACGATTAAGAATTGAATCCCGGTGGATTCACTTATCAGATCAGAGGCCGGATGCTCTGTCTTCTCTATCAGGTGCCTTTTAACAACGTGCTCGTAATGGGTGTGAGTATAAGGAGCTTGGGCACCACGGTGTATGTCTTTCATTTTGTCATGTGATACAGTCATTACTTCAGGCAGTACTTTTCCAATATAACACAATCCTTCAGAGTTTGGGGCAAGCCACTTGTACGCCTTTCTCCCGCATATGAAATATGCATCATCGGGGAGAACATATGGGACGGAGTAGGACATAACCATATTACACACCTTCCATGTGAAATCTCCTAACCCTAATTCTTCCATCTGCTTAGTACACGTATCAGGTTGTACGATATGTGCACAGTATCCTGGTGATACCTCTCCAACTTTAGTAATCCTATTTCCTAAGGTATACCTATACCGGAAAGATTTTCCTCTACTGGCTATGTGGCGTACAAGCTCTGTATCTGTAGGCATTCTATCTGCTCTATGCGTAAAGGTCATGGTGTGGTTACTCCATGACACTTCCCAATTTCCCGGCTTTCGGGGATTGGAGATGTTGAAACATAATAGGGACCTATCCACATGGTATTGGTGGAGCTTCAAACTAGGAGGGCTGGAGATATTAAACCTCCGGTCCACCGGTCTCACACCATTTAACTCAAGTACCTCCTCTATCGTTAAAGGAAATGGTACTAGCCCTGATTTGCTATGACCCTGAGGTACTTGAGAGCATACCCAACAATCTGTTTTGTTTAACACATTACCCACTAAGGAGTGATAGTCACTCAATGGATGCCGGTCCATATGGATATTAAAACTGGATTGGCATTTCTTAATGCACCCATCCTCAATGACATTGTTACAGAGCCTACAGATACAGTTTTCTTCAGCTAACAATCCTTCACAATTCCTTCTATGGTCAATGCTATCGGATCGTTTTCTGATACTCGCCTTTGCTTGTTGATTATGTTGTTCTCGGAAAACTACGCCTCCATCTTTATCATCAGAACCCATTCCAGAACCTCTCTCGACCTCCATGGTACTCTCGCCGGAACAGACTGCTCTGGTCAACATCATGGTTAACAGGAAAATCCGGATCACAGTCTCTTGGGGCAAGTCCATCTTATAGGAGGAAACGGAGAAGAATGAGAAGGGGGGAAAAGAAATTTTAGGGAGAGGGGATGGGAAGTGGAGAAAAACAATAAAAGGGAGTGGGGAGTCGACAACAGCTCTTGGTCTTGAGATTTTCACGGCTCAGGTGCCGCCTCAGTCCTCCTGAAACAGACACTCCAGTGATACAACCTCTACCGTCTGTTCCTTATCACGGGACTTCTCTGGATCAGCAACCTTCTTGCAGTGGGATGAATGAACCCAAGTCTCTCTCTCAGCAACCTTCAATGCTGTAGTGCTAGTCAATAAGACCTGGTATGGTCCTTCCCATCTGTCAATAAGGCAACCTGTAGACACGACCTCACCTATCCCTCCGCTAGGGGCCTTTGTTACTAATCTCGTGGGTGGAGCTGTGCCTACTGTGGTCTCTGCTGTGGTGGCTGCTAGAGAGAGCGCTGAAATTGTTGCCGATTCGTCTTCTTGATCACACTCCTGAGGAAAGTTCAAAACAGGGTACAACTTGCACGGGTTAATACTTGCATTGGTTAATTGGTTAACATTATCTTTAACATTTATACAGTTGCTAAGTGTTTGTGTGTTACACCGTAGTGCGTCATTCTCCGCAACCAATTTCTCTCCTGATATGTATGGTGGCGGTGGGGCCGTGGCTATCAGTTTTCTGATTGAGCCAGATCCCGCCGCCTGAGCCAATCCTCTCTGTATGTCACCTTCCTGCTGCCACAACTGCAAATAATCGTAATGTTTGATTCGTCTCTTTGTTGATTTAATGAGACATATCCTTCTCCTTAAATTCGTTAACACCTCTGTGCTGAAGCTACCTACTCTTGGGAATTTCTCCCCGTCATGTACTGTCATTCTCTCCCATTCATCACATAAAGCTTCTGTGTGACTTCCGTATTTCTCACACATTACATACCTTGCCGACCCAATTGGTCGGTTCACTGAATCAACCCGAACCGAGGTTGATCGCCCCCTACCTGAACAAGTGGCCCCCATAGTTCGAAGGTGTTGCTTTATTTAACCAACCCTTACGCAAACCAAATGTCCAAAATAGGCTGACGGTGGCGGTTTACCGAGTACCCCACTCACTCGCCCACGCCGACCAATACGACCTGATCACACCGATATGGTGCTGGCGTACTCGACCTAGGGCCCCTGCGACCTGAACCTCTATTTACTGGAACCTGTGAGGGTGCTCCGAAGAACACTTACTCTTTCCAGTAACTATTGGTTGCTGGATAGTTCCTGAGTGAGCAGCGAACTTCCCTTAAAATAAAAAAAGTTACACAAATCACGTTAGAATGTACAAATAGCGTTTATGACCTTCGTACACAAATAGTACCGGTCAGGTTTACTAATGCACACAATTACGTGCGGTACAATCGTTTAGTACACAAGCAACTAATCTTATGTACTGAGCGACCAGTGGAATCGAAAATTTCGGCTGCGAATTCCTTCAGCCAGAGCTTATATGGCCTATATGGGTGTTGCACCAACCCTTTCTTGGTGTTGTGCCTGTGGACTGTATAGCGGACTTCCTTGTCTGCTGTACCTGAACCTGTTGGTCTGCTATGACCTCCTGGTCTGTTACAGTATGACCTCCTGGTCTGCTACACTCTAATGCTCAAATTGTATATTTAACCAGGGATGCCTCCCTAGCCACCATGTACGTCACTTACACGCATGTACCTCACGAGTACTCGACTTTTCTTGTGGTTCAACCTGTAAAATTGTATACAACACACTCACTCACCACATGTACACTTTTGTTTCTATTTCTATTTCTGCGCAGAAATTTCTCTTTAGACCAGATATGTTACAAATTAGGAGAAGGATCTATTAATTTAAATTTGGAATTAAAAAAAAAAATTTGCGCGATTTATCGCCTGGCGTTATTTACCGCGTGGCGCTACTTATCGCGTTGAGAGGAGAGAAAAAAAAAACTTGTGATTTGAGTTACGTGGGCGTACCCGTACGCTCCGTTGCGTAATATACGCTGCGTGCGTCGGCCCTTGGATTGCGTACGCAAGTCTCAGTCTTTTGTTAGAGACACGTGTACGCAAAGCAAAGATCCACCGTGACACAATTCATACGTTTATCAACTATAGAACTGGCAAACAGGAGAGTGACATATGAAAATACACCAATGAAAAGGAAATGCAGATATATATGTGTGCGTGCGTGTGTACGCAAGACAGAAAAATAAACAGTTTTAAAAAGACACTATTGTTTTGTTCTTACCTCCGGTCCCGGATTCCTTCAGCACCCTTTACTAAGAGAAGCAGACGCTTATCCAAACAGCACTACGAGGAATATGATCTCCCGCCCTTTGCTGCTGGATAATGTCTGCTGAAATTACCTAGTGCAGATATGTGAAGGACAGGGCGAGCCGCCAATTGATAAAGCTAAATTTCTCTATCGTCCTAGTGGATGCTGGGGTTCCTGAAAGGACCATGGGGGATAGCGGCTCCGCAGGAGACAGGGCACAAAAAGTAAAGCTTTAGGATCAGGTGGTGTGCACTGGCTCCTCCCCCTATGACCCTCCTCCAAGCCTCAGTTAGATTTTTGTGCTTGGCCGAGAAGGGTGCAATCTAGGTGGCTCTCCTAAAGAGCTGCTTAGAAAAGTTTAGCTTAGGTTTTTTATTTTACAGTGAGTCCTGCTGGCAACAGGATCACTGCAACGAGGGACTTAGGGGAGAAGAAGTGAACTCACCTGCGTGCAGGATGGATTGGCTTCTTGGCTACTGGACATTAGCTCCAGAGGGACGATCACAGGTACAGCCTGGATGGTCACCGGAGCCTCGCCGCCGGCCCCCTTGCAGATGCTGAAACGAGAAGAGGTCCAGAATCGGCGGCAGAAGACTCCTCAGTCTTCTTAAGGTAGCGCACAGCACTGCAGCTGTGCGCCATTTTCCTCTCAGCACACTTCACACGGCAGTCACTGAGGGTGCAGGGCGCTGGGAGGGGGGCGCCCTGGGAGGCAAATGAAAACCTTTTTTGGCTAAAAATACCTCACATATAGCCTCCGGGGGCTATATGGAGATATTTAACCCCTGCCAGAATCCGTTAAGAGCGGGAGACGAGGCCGCCGAAAAAGGGGCGGGGCCTATCTCCTCAGCACACAGCGCCATTTTCCCTCACAGAAAGGCTGGAGGGAAGGCTCCCAGGCTCTCCCCTGCACTGCACTACAGAAACAGGGTTAAAACAGAGAGGGGGGGCACTAATTTGGCGTTAGAAATATATAAAAAAGATGCTATAAGGGAAAACACTTATATAAGGTTGTCCCTATATAATTATAGCGTTTTTGGTGTGTGCTGGCAAACTCTCCCTCTGTCTCTCCAAAGGGCTAGTAGGTCCTGTCCTCTATCAGAGCATTCCCTGTGTGTGTGCTGTGTGTCGGTACGTGTGTGTCGACATGTATGAGGACGATGTTGGTGAGGAGGCGGAGCAATTGCCTGTAATGGTGATGTCACTCTCTAGGGAGTCGACACCGGAATGGATGGCTTATTTAGGGAATTACGTGATAATGTCAACACGCGCCAAGGTCGGTTGACGACATGAGACGGCCGACAAACAATTAGTACCGGTCCAGACGTCTCAAAAACACCGTCAGGGGTTTTAAAACGCCCGTTTACTTTAGTCGGTCGACACAGACACAGACAGGGACACTGAATCCAGTGTCGACGGTGAATAAACAAACGTATTCCTTATTAGGGCCACACGTTAAGGGCAATGAAGGAGGTGTTACATATTTCTGATACTACAAGTACCACAAAAGAGGGTATTATGTGGGATGTGAAAAAACTACCGTAGTTTTTCCTGAATCAGATAAATTAAATGAAGTGTGTGATGATGCGTGGGTTCCCCCCGATAGAAAATATGGGCGGTATACCCTTTCCCGCCAGAAGTTAGGGCGCTTTGGGAAACACCCCTTAGGGTGGATAAGGCGCTCACACGCTTATCAGAACAAGTGGCGGTACCGTCTATAGAGGAGGCTGGAAAAATATCATAAAAAGTATATACACACATACTGGTGTTATACTGCGACCAGCGATCGCCTCAGCCTGGATGTGCAGAGCTGGGGTGGCTTGGTCGGATTCCCTGACTAAAAATATTGATACCCTTGACAGGGACAGTATTTTATTGACTATAGAGCATTTAAAGGATGTATTTCTATATATGCGAGATGCACAGAGGGATATTTGCACTCTGGCATCAAGAGTAAGTGCGATGTCCATATCTGCCAGAAGATGTTTATGGACACGACAGTGGTCAGGTGATGCAGATTCCAAACGGCACAAAGGTGTATTGCCGTATAAAGGAAGAGGAGTTATTTGGGGTCGGTCCATCGGACCTGGTGGCCACGGCAACTGCTGGAAAATCCACCGTTTTTACCCTAAGTCACATCTCTGCAGAAAAAGACACCGTCTTTTCAGCTTCAGTCCTTTCGTCCCTATAAGAGTCATATCTGCCCAGGGATAGAGGAAAGGGAAGAAGACTGCAGCAGGCAGCCCATTCCCAGGAACAGAAGCCTTCCACCGCTTCTGCCAAGCTCTCAGCATGACGCTGAGACCATACAGGACCCCTGGATCCTACAAGTAGTATCCCAGGGGTACAGATTGGAATGTCGAGACGTTTCCACCGCGCAGGCTCCTGAAGTCTGCTTTACCAAGGTCTCCCTCCGACAAGGAGGCAGTATGGGAAAAAATTCACGAGCTGTATTCCCAGCAGGTGATAATTAAATTACCCCTCCTACAACAAGAAAAGGGGTATTATTCCACACTATATTGTGGTACTGAAGCCAGAAGGCTAGGTGAGACCTATTCTAAATCTAAAAAAATTTGAACACTTACAAAGGTTCAAATCAAGATGGAGTCACTCAGAGCAGTGATAACGAACCGGGAAGAAGGGGACTATCTGGTGTCCCGAGACATCAGGGATGCTTACCTCCATGTCCCAAATTTGCCCTTATCACTAAGGGTACCTCAGGTTCGTGGTACAGAACTGTCACTATCAGTTTCAGACGCTGCCGTTTGGATTGTCTACGGCACCCCGGGTCTTTACCAAGGTAATGGCCGAAATGATGGTTCTTCTTCGAAGAAAAGGCGTCTTAATTATCCCTTACTTGGACGATCTCCTGATAAGGGCAAAGTCCAGGGAACAGTTGGAGGTCGGAGTAGCACTATCTCGGATACTGTTACAACAGCAGGGGTGGATTCTAAATATTCCAAAATCGCAGCTGATCCCGACAACAAGTCTCCTGTGCTTAGGGATGATTCTGGACACAGTCCAGAAAAAGGTGTTTCTCACGGAAGAGAAAGCCAGGGAGTTATCCGAGCTAGTCAGGAACCTCCTAAAATCAGTGCATCATTGCACAAGGGCCATGGTAAAAAAAATGGTGACTTCCTTCGAAGCAATTCCAGTCGGCAGATTTCATGCAAGAACTTTTCAGTGGGATCTGCTGGACAAATGGTCCGGATCGCATCTTCAGATGCATCAGCGGATAACCCTATATCCAAGGACAAGGGTGTCTCTCCTGTGGTGGTTACAGAGTGCTCATCTTCTAGAGGGCCGCAGATTCGGCATTCAGTTTTGGATGTTGGTGACCACGGAGGCCAGCCCGAGAGGCTGGGGAGCAGTCACACAAGGAAAAAATTTCCAGGGAGTGTGATCAAGTCTGGAGATTTTTCTCCACATAAATATAGCTAAGGGTAAATTTATAATGCTCTAAGCTTAGCAAGACCTCTGCTTCAAGGTCAGCCGGTATTGATCCAGTGGGATAAAACATCACGGCAGTCGCCCACGTAAATAAACAGGGCGGCACAAGAAGCAGGAGGGCAGTGGCAAAAACTGCAAGGACTTTTCGCTGGGCGGAAAATCATGTGATAGCACTGTCAGCAGTGTTTCATTCCGGGAATGGAAACTGGGAAGCAGACTTCCTCAGTAGGCACGACCTCCACCCGGCAGAGTGGGAACTTCATGGGGAAGTTTTCCACATAATTGTAAACTGTTGGGAATTACCAAAGGTGGACATGATGGCGTCCCGTCTGAACAAAAAACGGGACAGGTATTGCGCCAGGTTAAGAGACCCTCAGGCAATAGCTGTGGACGTTCTGGTAACACCGTGGGTGTACCAGTCGGTGTATGTGTTCCATCCTCTGCTTTTCATACCTAAGGTACTGAGAATTATAAGACGTAGAGGAGTAAGAACTATACTCATGGCTCCTGATTGGCCAAGAAGGACTTGGTACCCGGAACTTCAAGAGATGCTCGCAGAGGACTTATGGCCTCTGCCGCTAAGAAGGGACTTGTTTCAGCAAGTACCATGTCTGTTCCAAGACTTACCGCAGCTGCGTTTGACGGCATGGCGGTGGAACGCCGGATCCTAAGGGAAAAGGCATTCAGGAAGAGGTCATTCCTACCCTGGTCAAAGCCAGAAAGGAGGTGACCGCACAACATTATCACCACATGTGGCGAAAATATGTTGCGTGGTGTGAGGCCAGGAAGGCCCCACGAAGAAATTTCAACTCGGTCGATTCCTGCATTTCTTGCAAACAGGAGTGTCTATGGGCCTCAAATTGGGGTCCATTAAGGTTCAAATTTCGGCCCTGTCGATTTTTCTTCCAGAAAGAATTGGCTTCAGTTCCTGAAGTCCAGAAGTTTGTCAAGGGAGTATTGCATATACAACCCCCTTTTGTGCCTCCAGTGGCACTGTGGGATCTCAACGTAGTTCTGGGATTCCTCAAAACACATTGGTTTAAAACCAGTCAAATCTGTGGATTTGAAGCATCTCACATGAAAAGTGAACATGCTCTTGGACCTGGCCTGGACCAGGCGAGTGTCAAATTGGTGGTTTTTTTTTCTCAAAAAAGCCCATATCTGTTTGTCCATTCGGACAGGGCAGAGCTGCGGACTCATCCCCAGTTCTCTCCCTAAGGTGGTGTCAGTGTTTCACCTGAACCAGCTTATTGTGGTGTCTTGCGCCTACTAGGGACTTGGAGGACTCCAAGTTGCTAGATGTGGTCAGAGCCCTGAAAATATAGGTTCCAGGACGGCTGGAGTCAGGAAAACTGACTTGCTGTTATCCTGTATGCACCCAACAAACTGGGTGCTCTTGCTTTTAAGCAGACTTTTGCTAGTTGGATGTGTAATACAATTCAGCTTGCACATTCTGTGGCAGGCCTGCCACAGCCAAAATATGTAAATGCCCATTCCACAAGGAAGGTGGGCTCATCTTGGGCGGCTGCCCGAGGGGTCTCGGCTTTACAACTTTGCCGAGCGGCTATTTAGTCAGGGGCAAACACGTTTGTAAAATCCTACAAATTTGATACCCTGGCTAAGGAGGACCTGGAGTTCTCTCATTCGGTGCTGCAGAGTCATCCGCACTCTCCCGCCCGTTTGGGAGCTTTGGTATAATCCCCATGGTCCTTTCAGGAACCCCAGCATCCACTAGGACAATAGAGAAAATAAGAATTTACTTACCGATAATTCTATTTCTCGGAGTCCGTAGTGGATGCTGGGCGCCCATCCCAAGTGCGGATTATCTGCATTACTTGTACATAGTTACAAAAATCGGGTTATTATTGTTGTGAGCCATCCTTTCAGAGGCTCCGCTGTTATCATACTGTTAACTGGGTTCAGATCACAGGTTGTACAGTGTGATTGGTGTGGCTGGTATGAGTCTTACCCGGGATTCATAAATCCTTCCTTATTGTGTACGCTCGTCCGGGCACAGTACCTAACTGAGGCTTGGAGGAGGGTCATAGGGGGAGGAGCCAGTGCACACCACCTGATCCTAAAGCTTTACTTTTTGTGCCCTGTCTCCTGCGGAGCCGCTATCCCCCATGGTCCTTTCAGGAACCCCAGCATCCACTACGGACTCCGAGAAATAGAATTATCGGTAAGTAAATTCTTATTATTTATCGTATATAATACCCTTTATGAGGTCTAAGAACACTGTACGCTATTTACGTATGAAGTACCGTAAGGGTACGCTAGTTGCGTAACAATCGCTTTGCCGTGATCGAGACGCTCAAGCGTCACGTTTACTCACGGCCAAGAGATCACAGGCAAGCACGTTATTGGCTGTTAACTAAAGTAATGATTCGCTATAACGTAGCGAACGCTCGGGACCACGAGGAGATCACCAGCGGAGCTGACGCTCACTATATTAATCCTTTGTATCTAAACCATAAACAGTGTATTGTGCAGTAAAACCTTAGTGTAATGTTAGAGAGTAAATGCAACACAGTATAACCTTATTACCTTTAAAAGCTGTTTGAGCGTCACCGACGCTCTGAGAATACTTAATACTATAAGAAACACACAGATACCGTGCTCAGGGTCCAACGCCTAAAATATATATTATGAATGCTATACTTGCAAAAGAGTTAAACACAATACAAGTCATACACTACAATATAACATAGACTACCTAACCAGATAACTACACAGGAAATACAATATAATACAATTTAAGGGAAAATGAGAGAGAAAGAGAAGGAGAGAGAGAGAGAGATTTAGAGAGATTGGCTCGGAATAACAAGAAGATCAATATGATTGCGGAAAAACACTTACGCACAAGGGGAAACGATCGCATGCGCCTCGATATCCAGCTCCCGATTATCAGCAATGAGAACCGTTGAAGAGAGTGAACTGGATATGGTCGGCCTGCCTATTTATGCCCCACACACAATACAATTCAATGGTCCCTACAATCTCATTGTTCATTGGACACAGGAATTCGGCTTCGCATTATAACAAAAGGTCATAGGTTGATTCATACAGGTGGGCTGTGACTATTTCCAACTGCTCAGGTGGGAGGGAAACTGGGTTTCCCGCCGCATGGGTAATAAAGTGCAAATAAAGTAAATGTTCATAAACTTCTTATGTCCATAACTATTCGCACGAGCGATTGATCTGCTTCAAACCAACACCGGAATATTTCTAATTAAATATTCTTCCGATGGATACTAAACACCACTGTATTACTCCTGTCTGACCCTTCGTATCAAACAAAGAGGGATTTCTCTGTTCATGAACATTCTATATTAACCAAACTTTCAGAATCTATCAAAGGGACCATGATCTACAAAATACATTATATAGTGAAAATATGTAATGATTGAGTCGCACGCTACGATCGCATAAACTCTACCATAAATACGCATACCATGCGCCTGCGGGTGCCCGCGACTGTGAGTATGCGCACGTACGGGAGAGCGTACGCATGCGCAGCACGGACCAGTATGAGGTGCAAATATGGCAGTGTGTGTAGAGATATTTTTCTGACTTTGACAGTGTGCTGCAGCTGAGTTGAAATGTTTTGTTATAGGACTGCCATTGTGAATGAAAGAATATTTTAGAGTTACATGAAATTAAAGACAACCCCACGGTTTCGGTTTTGATTGCATGGCGAACATGATTGGTCAGTTGAATATTTCCGGGAACTTGTCACTTGTTTTTCCTGATGAAGCTGCGTATAGCAAGCCTGGACAAGCTTCTGTCTCTACTATAATCTTTGGTGTGCCCCATCAGCTGATAGGTGTCGGAATGTGCTGAGACTTGTAGTTTCCCAACACCTGGAGATCCATAGCTTGTTCAGGCCTGACTTATAGACAGTGGGCCTCGTTCCTATTTGTGCGCTAAAGCTGCCATTTTCCAGCCTACGGATAAGAGTAACTATGCAAGTGAAGCAGCCACCCAAACATGAATAGAAACGCCCCTCCCTCCTGGAGCCATCACAAAACTTTGTACACATTTGCAACATCGATGCAGATCTGAGAAACATCGACCCCCTAAGTGAGTCTGTGCTCGCAAAGAATGGGCGTGAGACATGGGATGCTGGCGCCATGGTTTCTGCATGTGGGATCGCAGATGTAGGTAAAGGCGTATCCTGAAAACAGTCATGACACTCCTGTGTTTTTCCCACCCCTCCCCGTTACCTCCCTCAAAGGGTCTCTGACTGTCCGTCACTCTGAGAATACAGCCTCACTGCACGTGCCATCGTAAAGGTACCTTGACCCTGGTGCAGTGCAACCGTGGCTCATGCGTAGTCTTCCTATAATAACTCGCTTCGTAAATATCGGCATTGCGTACAAACCGGAATCGGGGACAGTGTGGGATAACCCATAAAATGTTTTTAATCCAAGTACAAAGTGGCCATAGGACTACACAGCGGTACTCCATGTAGGTGATAGAATTGTGGTCATTTTAGGACCCTGGTCTGTGCACAGTCTGCATTGCAGGAGTGAGAGTGGCACATTTCCATCCATAGTAACATAGTTAACTGTTTGCCTGGCAATGTGGCATCAGATGCCACCACACCAGCAAGTGCTTTATCTGACCTGGGAGCACAGGATGCGACCAGTCAGATAGAGAGTGTCAGCAGCGGCAGGGAGGGGAAACTTCCCTCCGCTGCTGCTGTCAGAGGGACCGGATCGTTCTGCCTCCCTGCACTCTCCCCTACTGATTGCCGTGCTGCTGATTGGTCAGCGCCGCAGGATCCACCGTCTGTCCTATCCCCCCCCCCCCCCCCCCCCCCCCCCCCAGACAATAGCAGCCGCTGGGGAGTGTAAATTAACTCCCCCCTCTGTGTACCTGGAGGCTGTCCAGGCTTTCAAAATGAAAGCTGCAATGTTCTGATGGTTGCGCTGTCCCCCATCGATGTTGGGGGGGGGGGGGATTAAAAAAATATATTTTTTTTTTTTAACTAAAATCATTTTGGATAGGGTAAAATTCATGTCCTTCACCTAATTCACTCATAAAATAAAAAAAAACCCTGACCGTTTCGGAGCGTTTTTTGGGGGATAAAATCGTCAGTTAAGCGGTTAATGAGGTTGTGAAAAGACAAATTAGTTCAACCTGTAATTTAAATCTTTTACACTATTCTGTATGCAACTATAATGACCCGGATGAAGTTATGTTTTAAGTCTACCTAACACTATAATTTGTGCTGTTTCTAAAATACATTCATTTTAAAGGATATGTCCTTGGATATTTCTTTCAGTTAGGAATTTATCTAATCCATTTTTCTCTGACGTCCTAAGTGGATGCTGGGGACTCCGTCAGGACCATGGGGATTAGCGGCTCCGCAGGAGACAGGGCACAAAAGTAAAAGCTTTTAGGATCAGGTGGTGTGCACTGGCTCCTCCCCCTATGACCCTCCTCCAAGCCTCAGTTAGATTTTTGTGCCCGGCCGAGAAGGGTGCAATCTAGGTGGCTCTCCTAAAGAGCTGCTTAGAGTAAAGGTTTTTTATTTTCAGTGAGTCCTGCTGGCAACAGGCTCACTGCATCGAGGGACTTAGGGGAGAGAAGTGAACTCACCTGCGTGCAGGATGGATTGGCTTCTTAGGCTACTGGACACCATTAGCTCCAGAGGGAGTCGGAACACAGGTCTCACCCTGGGGTTCGTCCCGGAGCCGCGCCGCCGACCCCCTTGCAGATGCCGAAAAATGAAGAGGTCCAGAAACCGGCGGCAGAAGACTTTTCAGTCTTCATAAGGTAGCGCACAGCACTGCAGCTGTGCACCATTGTTGTCAGCACACTTCATAGCAGCGGTCACTGAGGGTGCAGGGCGCTGGGGGGGGGCGCCCTGGGCAGCAATGATAGTACCTTATTCTGGCTAAAAATACATCACATATAGCCCCTGGGGGCTATATGGATGTATTTAACCCCTGCCAGGTCTCAGAAAAACGGGAGAAGAAGCCCGCCGAAAAGGGGGCGGGGCCTATTCTCCTCAGCACACAGCGCCATTTTCCCTCACAGAAATGCTGGTGGGAAGGCTCCCAGGCTCTCCCCTGCACTGCACTACAGAAACAGGGTTAAAACAGAGAGGGGGGGCACTTATTTGGCGATATGACTATATATATTAAAATGCTATAAGGGAAAAACACTTGTATAAAGGTTGTCCCTTTATAATTATAGCGTTTTTGGTGTGTGCTGGCAAACTCTCCCTCTGTCTCCCCAAAGGGCTAGTGGGGTCCTGTCCTCTATCAGAGCATTCCCTGTGTGTGTGCTGTGTGTCGGTACGTGTGTGTCGACATGTATGAGGACGATGTTGGTGAGGAGGCGGAGCAATTGCCTGTAATGGTGATGTCACTCTCTAGGGAGTCGACACCGGAATGGATGGCTTATTTAGGGAATTACGTGATAATGTCAACACGCTGCAAGGTCGGTTGACGACATGAGACGGCCGGCAAACAAATTAGTACCTGTCCAGGCGTCTCAAACACCGTCAGGGGCTTTAAAACGCCCATTTACCTCAGTCGGTCGACACAGACACGGACACTGACTCCAGTGTCGACGGTGAAGAAACAAATGTATTTTCCTTTAGGGCCACACGTTACTTGTTAAGGGCAATGAAGGAGGTGTTACATATTTCTGATACTACAAGTACCACAAAAAAGGGTATTATGTGGGGTGTGAAAAAACTACCTGTAGTTTTTCCTGAATCAGATAAATTAAATGAAGTGTGTGATGATGCGTGGGTTTCCCCCGATAGAAAATTATTGGCGGTATACCCTTTCCCGCCAGAAGTTAGGGCGCGTTGGGAAACACCCCTTAGGGTGGATAAGGCGCTCACACGCTTATCAAAACAAGTGGCGGTACCGTCTCCAGATAGGGCCGTCCTCAAGGAAAATATCCTAAGAAGTATATACACACATACTGGTGTTATACTGCGACCAGCGATCGCCTCAGCCTGGATGTGCAGAGCTGGGGTGGCTTGGTCGGATTCCCTGACTAAAAATATTGATACCCTTGACAGGGACAGTATTTTATTGACTATAGAGCATTTAAAGGATGCATTTCTATATATGCGAGATGCACAGAGGGATATTTGCACTCTGGCATCAAGAGTAAGTGCGATGTCCATATCTGCCAGAAGATGTTTATGGACACGACAGTGGTCAGGTGATGCAGATTCCAAACGGCACAAAGAAGTATTGCCGTATAAAGGGGAGGAGTTATTTGGGGTCGGTCCATCGGACCTGGTGGCCACGGCAACTGCTGGAAAATCCACCGTTTTTTACCCTAAGTCACATCTCTGCAGAAAAAGACACCGTCTTTTCAGCCTCAGTCCTTTCGTCCCCATAAGAGTCATATCTGCCCAGGGATAGAGGAAAGGGAAGAAGACTGCAGCAGGCAGCCCATTCCCAGGAACAGAAGCCCTCCACCGCTTCTGCCAAGTTTCTCAGCATGACGCTGGGGCCGTACAGGACCCCTGGATCTTACAAGTAGTATCCCAGGGGTACAGATTGGAAAGTCGAGACGTTTTCCCCTCGCAGGTTCCTGAAGTCTGCTTTACCAACGTCTCCCTCCGACAGGGAGGCAGTATTGGAAACAATTCACAAGCTGTATTCCCAGCAGGTGATAATCAAAGTACCCCTCCTACAACAAGGAAAGGGATATTATTCCACACTATGTTGTGGTACTGAAGCCAGAAGGCTCGGTGAGACCTATTCTAAATCTGAAATATTTGAACACTTACAAAGGTTCAAATCAAGATGGAGTCACTCAGAGCAGTGATAGCGAACCAGGAAGAAGGGGACTATAGGGTGTCCCGGGACATCAGGGATACTTACCTCCATGTCCCAATTTGCCCTTCTCACCAAGGTTACCTCAGGTTCGTGGTACAGAACTGTCACTATCAGTTTCAGACGCTGCCGTTTGGATTGTCCACGGCACCCCGGGTCTTTACCAAGGTAATGGCCGAAATGATGATTCTTCTTCAAAGAAAATGGACGACCTCCTGATAAGAGCAAGGTCCAGAGAACAGTTGGAGGTCGGAGTAGCACTATCTCAAGTAGTTCTACGACAGCACGGGTGGATTCTAAATATTCCAAAACCGCAGTTGTTTCCGACGACACATCGGCTGTTCCTAGGGATAATTCTGGACACAGTCCAGAAAAGGGTGTTTCTCCCGGAGAAGAAAGCCAGGGAGTTATCCGAGCTAGTCAGGAACCTCCTAAAACCAGGAAAAGTGTCAGTGCATCATTGCACAAGGGTCCTGGGTAAAATGGTGGCTTCTTACGAAGCGATTCCATTCGGCAGTTTTCACGCAAGAACTTTTCAGTGGGATCTGCTGGAAAAATGGTCCGGATCGCATCTTCAGATGCATCAGCGGATAACCCTGTCTCCAAGGACAAGGGTGTTTCTTCTGCGGTGGCTGCAAAGTACTCATCTACTAATGGGCCGCAGATTCGGCATTCAGGAAGGGTCCTGGTGACCAGGGATGCCAGCCTGAGAGGCTGGGGAGCAGTCACACAGGGAAAAAATTTCCAGGGAGTGTGATCAAGTCTGGAGAATTATCTCCACATAAATATACTGGAGCTAAGGGCAAGTTACAATGCTCTAAGCTTAGCAAGACCTCTGCTTCAAGGTCAGCCGGTATTGATCCAGTGGGACAACATCACGGCAGTCGCCCACGTAAACAGACAGGGCGGCACAAGAAGCAGAAGGGCAATAGCAGAAACTGCAAGGATTCTTCGCTGGGCGGAAAATCAGGTGATAGCACTGTCGGCAGTGTTCATTCCGACGCCCGGGAGAGTGGGGACTTCATCGGGAAGTCTTCCACATGATTGTGAACCATTGGGAAAGACCAAAGGTGGACATGATGGCGTCCCGCCTGAACAAAAAAAACTGGACAGGTATTGCGCCAGGTCAAGAGACCCTCAGGCAATAGCTGTGGACGCTCTGGTAACACCGTGGGTGTACCAGTCAGTGTATGTGTTCCCTCCTCTGCCTCTCATACACAAGGTACTGAGAATTATAAGACGGAGAGGAGTAAGAACTATACTCGTGGCTCTGGATTGGCCAAGAAGGACTTGGTACCCGGAACTTCAAGAGATGCTCACAGAGGACTCATGGTCTCTGCCGCTAAGAAGGGACCTGCTTCAGCAGGGACCCTGTCTGTTCCAAGACTTACCGCGGCTGCGTTTGACGGCATGGCGGTTGAACGCCGGATCCTGAAGGAAAAAGGCATTCCGGAGGAAGTCATTCCTATCCTGATCAAAGCCAGGAAGGAGGGGACCGCACAACATTATCACCGTATTTGGCGAAAAATTGTTGCGTGGTGTGAGGCCAGGAGGGCCCCCACGGAGGAATTTTAACTCGGTCGATTCCTGCATTTCCTGAAGACAGGAGTGTCTATGGGCCTCAAATTGGGGTCCATTAAGGTTCAGATTTCGGCCCTGTCGATTTTCTTCCAGAAAGAATTGGCTTCAGTTCCTGAAGTCCAGACGTTTGTTAAGGGAGTATTGCATATACAGCCCCTTTTGTGCCTCCAGTGGCACCGTGGGATCTCAACGTAGTGTTGGGATTCCTCAAATCACATTGGTTTGAACCGCTCAAATCTGTGGATTTTAAATATCTCACATGGAAAGTGACCATGCGGTTGGCCCTGGCCTCGGCCAGGCGAGTGTCAGAATTGGTGGCTTTGTCTTACAAAAGCCCATATCTGATTTTCCATTCAGACAGGGCAGAACTGCGGACTCGTCCCCAGTTTCTTCCTAAGGTGGTGTCAGCGTTTCACCTGAACCAACCTATTGTGGTACCTGCGGATACTAGGGACTTGGAGGACTCCAAGTTGCTAGACGTTGTCAGGGCCCTGAAAATCTATGTTCCAGGACGGCTGGAGTCAGAAAGTCTGACTCGCTGTTTATACTTTATGCACCCAACAAGCTGGGTGCTCCTGCTTCTAAGCAGACGATTGCTCGTTGAATTTGTTGTACAATTCAGCTCGCACATTCTGTGGCAGGCCTGCCACAGCCAAAATCTGTAAATGCCCAATCCACAAGGAAGGTGGGCTCATCTTGGGCGGCTGCCCGAGGGGTCTCGGCTTTACAACTTTGCCGAGCTGCTACTTGGTCAGGGGCAAACACGTTTGCAAAATTCTACAAATTTGATACCCTGGCTGAGGAGGACCTGGAGTTCTCTCGTTCGGTGCTGCAGAGTCATCCGCACTCTCCCGCCCGTTTGGGAGCTTTGGTATAATCCCCATGGTCCTGACGGAGTCCCCAGCATCCACTTAGGACGTCAGAGAAAATAAGAATTTACTTACCGATAATTCTATTTCTCGTAGTCCGTAGTGGATGCTGGGCGCCCATCCCAAGTGCGGATTGTCTGCAATACTTGTACATAGTTATTGTTACAAAAATCGGGTTATTATTGTTGTGAGCCATCTTTTCAGAGGCTCCGCTGTTATCATGCTGTTAACTGGGTTCAGATCACAGGTTGTACAGTGTGATTGGTGTGGCTGGTATGAGTCTTACCCGGGATTCAAAATCCTTCCTTATTGTGTACGCTCGTCCGGGCACAGTATCCTAACTGAGGCTTGGAGGAGGGTCATAGGGGGAGGAGCCAGTGCACACCACCTGATCCTAAAAGCTTTTACTTTTGTGCCCTGTCTCCTGCGGAGCCGCTAATCCCCATGGTCCTGACGGAGTCCCCAGCATCCACTACGGACTACGAGAAATAGAATTATCGGTAAGTAAATTCTTATTTTAAACATATTGACTGAATCCACCATTACTACCTTCTCAGGCAGAGAATTCCATATCCCTTACTGCCATTACTGTAAAGAACCCTTTCCTACATTGGGAATGAGATTTTCTCTCTTACCTCAGAGGATGCCCGTGTCTCCTGTGCAGAGATTTTCCAATAAACAATTCGCCTGATAGCTACATGTGTTGTCCGTTTATATATTTATAAATATTAATAATGTCTCCTTAAGGTGTGTACACACGGTGTGATATATCCTTGCGTCTTTGACTATATAGTTAGAATCGCAAGGAAAGTTAGTGCAAATCGCGCCGTGTATACACAGCTTGCAATACCGAAGCACAGTCCCGCGGGGTCGGTATTGCAAGAAAAAATAGACTGTGCAGGCAAGTACATTTTTACTATCTAGTACAAAGTATAGCCAAAATCGGCCATAGACAATATCGCAAAGTCAAAATCGCACATAAGTCAGCATCGCACCGTGTGTATGCACCTTTAGACACCTCTTTTCTAGTGTAAACATATCAAACCTAGTAAGCCTTTCCTCATAATCCAGTGCCTCTAACCCCATAATCAATTTTGTGGCTCGCCTCTGAACCCTTTTCAAGATATCTGTTTTTTATAGTGTGGCGCCCAGAACTGTACACAATATTCAAGATACGGCCGTACCGAGGATTTGTACAGTGGCAGGATTACACGCTCATCGCTTGTCTCAGTTCCCCGTTTTATGCGTGCTAACACCTTATTTGCCTTCGTTGCTACACTTTGTCATTGTGTACTTCTGCTAATTCTACTATCAATGAGCACCCCCAAAACCTTTTCTATTACTGTTTCCCCTACATTTCCCCAATTAATTTATAGGCTGCATGTTTATTTTTAGTACCAAAGTGCATAACTTGACATTTTCCTGTATTCTCCATTTGTTTGCCCAAATGCCTAATTTAAGTAAGTCGTTCTCAACATCCTTGTCTGAATGAATTGCCCTGCACAGTTTAGTATTGTCACTGTGCTTTCCAGACATTGCCCTGCATAGCAGAGACCTGATGTATGCTGGAGCTTAATACATATACATGAAAACACACAAACCCTGTCACCGCATTGCAGCACGCAGTTCCTTTGCTCAGACCGCTGCTTACTATTTAACCTTTAAGCCAGAAGATGACACAGGAACGCTTAGTACATGTATTCTGGAATTAAATCTTGCCAACTGCAGAGAATGTTACTTTCTATTTCTCTTGTCTGAATTTCCCATACATGTGTGGAGTAACTGGTCCTGACTGTTATGTTAGAAAGCTATTTTCTGTAGATGTTTTATTCTTGCATATGTTCAGTTTATGATCTGTGTTTGATGTGTTATATTAAGTATTTTATAGAATGTAACAGCTTGGTTACCGATGTGTGCAACTTGCACTTCTAGCAAATCACTTGATTTCTTTTTACCTGCAGGGGACTTGAACTTACACCCTCATACACAGCAGTCTGACACCTGGAGCTATTTGATCCTGCATAGGAAGCCCAGTAATTCAAAGTATTACGAAGTTACTTGTAATTGTTAGTTTAAATAGATTTAAGTTTAATAGTTTAAATAGTTTAAGCAGATCTACGTGGTGTAGATGTGGCTGTACAATACATAGATTGTTTTAGCTGCAATGGTGTAAACAGACCATTACAACAAGCTTCCTATTATTACATTTACTCGGCTTGCTGCACTGGCGCAAATCTCTTGCAAAGTGTCTGAATGTTATCTCTGAGATTGTGAGTTCAAGTTCCTTTATATGGCATACTGAGCAATGTTCATTTTAAATACATTGGGACATTAGCTAAAAGTTATTGACAAGGTGCACACAAATCAGACTTACTGATAGCTCACAAATTAAGTGTATGAATATGGTATAGGAGGTTTGGTGTTCAAATCCCTTTTTTGGAGTGTGACACAGCTGATTTACTCCAAACAGCTCAAAATATTTCACATTAGATTAGAAACAGTGAGTGTTCCTGAACCAGTGGTTAGGACTACACAGTATTTCTCTGACGTCCTAGTGGATGCTGGGAACTCCGTAAGGACCATGGGGATTAGCGGCTCCGCAGGAGACTGGGCACAAAAGTAAAAGCTTTAGGACTACCTGGTGTGCACTGGCTCCTCCCCCTATGACCCTCCTCCAAGCCTCAGTTAGATTTTTGTGCCCGGCCGAGAAGGGTGCACACTAGGGGCTCTCATGAGCTTCTTAGTGAAAAGTTTAGTTTTAGGTTTTTTATTTTCAGTGAGACCTGCTGGCAACAGGCTCACTGCATCGAGGGACTAAGGGGAGAAGAAGCGAACTCACCTGCGTGCAGAGTGGATTGGGCTTCTTAGGCTACTGGACACCATTAGCTCCAGAGGGACCGAACACAGGCCCAGCCTCGGAGCTCGGTCCCGGAGCCGCGCCGCCGGCCCCCTTACAGAGCCAGAAGCAAGAAAAGGTCCGGAAAAATCGGCGGCAGAAGACCTCAGTCTTCAACAAGGTAGCGCACAGCACTGCAGCTGTGCGCCATTGTTACTCAGGCACACTTCACACTCCGGTCACTGAGGGTGCAGGGAGCTAGGGGGGGGGGGCGCCCTGAGCAGCAATGTAAAACACCTTGGCTGGCATAAATACACCACATATAACCCCCAGGGCTATATGGGTGTATTTTAACCCCTGCCAGATTCCACTGAAAAACGGGAGAAAAGGCAGCCGAGAAGGGGCGGAGCCTATCTCCTCAGCACACTGGCGCCATTTTCTCTCACAGCTCCGTTGGAGGGAAGCTCCCTGGCTCTCCCCTGCAGTTACTACACTACAGAAAGGGGTTAAAAAAGAGAGGGGGGCACTAATTAGGCGCAGTATAACAATACAGCAGCTATAAGGGGAAAAACACTTATATAAGGTTATCCCTATATATATATATATATATAGCGCTCTGGTGTGTGCTGGCATACTCTCCCTCTGTCTCCCCAAAGGGCTAGAGGGGTCCTGTCCTCTATCAGAGCATTCCCTGTGTGTGTGCTGTGTGTCGGTACGTTGTGTCGACATGTATGAGGAGAAAAATGAGGTGGAGGCGGAGCAATTGCCTGTAACAGAGATGTCACCCCCTAGGGAGTCGACACCTGAGTGGATGAGCTTATGGAAGGAATTATGTGACAGTGTCAGCTCTTTACAAAAGATTGATGACATGAGACAGCCGGCGACTCAGCCTGTGCCTGTCCAGGTGTCTCAAAAGCCATCTGGGGCTCTAAAATGCCCGTTACCGCAGATGGCAGATACAGACGCCGACACGGATACTGACTCCAGTGTCGACAATTAAGAGACGAATGTGACTTCCAGTAGGGCCACACGTTACATGATTGAGGTTATGGAAAATGTTTTTACACATTTCTGATAATTCCAGTACCACTAAAAAGGGTATTATGTTGGGTGAGAAAAAACTGCCTGTAGTTTTTCCTGCATCTGAGGAATTAAATGAAGTGTGTGATGATGCGTGGGTTTCCCCCGATAAAAACTGTTAATTCCTGAAAAGTTATTAGCATCATACCCCTTCCCGCCAGAGGATAGGGCACGTTGGGAAACACCCCTTAGGGTGAATAAAGCGCTCACACGCTTGTCTAAACAGGTGGCACTACCGTCCCCGGATACGGCCGCCCTTAAGGAACCTGCTGACAGAAAGCAGTAAAATATCCAAAAATGTATATGCACTCACACGGGTGTGATACTGCGACCAGCAATCGCCTCAGCCTGGATGTGCAGTGCTGGGGTGGCTTGGTCGGATTCCCTGACTGACAATATTGATACCCTAGATAGGGACAGTATATTACTAACTATAGAGCATTTAAAAGATGCATTTCTATATATGCGTGATGCACAGAGGGATATTTGCCGACTGGCATCAAGAGTAAGTGCGCTGTCCATTTCTGCCTGAAGAGGGTTATGGACAAGACAGTGGTCAGGTGATGCTGATTCCAAAAGGCATATGGAAGTATCGCCTTATAAAAGGGAGGAGTTATTTGGGGTAGGTCTGACAGACCTGGTGGCCACGGCAACGGCTGGAAAATCCTCATTTTTACCCCAGGTAGCTTCTCAACCTAAGAAGACGCTGTATTATCAGGCGCAGTCCTTTCGGCCCCATAAGGGCAAGCGGGCAAAAGGCTCCTCATTTCTGCCCCGTGGCAGAGGGAGAGGAAAAAGGCTGCAGCAAACAGCCAGTTCCCAGGAACAGAAGCCCTCTCCCGCCTCCGCAAAGTCCTTAGCATGACGCTGGGGCTTTACAAGCGGTCTCAGGCACGGTGGGCGCCCGTCTCAAGAAATTCGAGACGTCTCCCCCTCGCCGTTTCATAAAGTCTGCTTTACCGACGTCTCCCTCAGACAGGGAGACAGTATTGCAAGCCATTCACAGGCTGTATTCCCAGCAGGTGATAATCAAGGTACCCCTCCTGCAACAGGGAAAGGGGTACTATTCCACACTATTTGTGGTACCGAAGCCGGACAGCTCGGTGAGACCAATTTTAAATCTAAAATCCTTGAACACTTACATACAAAGATTCAAATTCAAGATGGAGTCACTCAGAGCAGTGATTGCAAACCTGGAAGAAGGGGACTAGATGGTCTCTCTGGACATCAAAGATGCTTACCTACATGTCCCAATTTACCCTTCTCCAAGGGTACCTCAGGTTTGTGGTACAGAACTGTCACTCTCAGTTTCAGACGCTGCCGTTTGGATTGTCCACGGCACCCCGGGCCTTTACCAAGGTAATGGCCGAAATGATGATACTCCTTCGAAAGAAGGGAGTTTTAGTTATCCCTTACTTGGACGATCTCCTGATAAGGGCAAGATCCAGGGAACAGTTGGAAGTCGGGATAGCACTATCTCAGATAGTGCTGCGGCAGCATGGTTGGATTCTCAATATTCCAAAATCGCAGCTGATCACGTCGACACGCCTTCTATTCCTAGGGATGATCCTGGACACAGTCCAGAAAAAGGTGTTTTCTCCCGGAGGAGAAAGCCAGGGAGTTATCCGAACTAGTCAGAAACCTCCTAAAACCAGGCCAAGTGTCAGTGCATCAGTGCACAAGGGTCCTGGGAAAAATGGTGGCTTCCTACGAAGCAATTCCATTCGGCAGATTCCACGCAAGAACTTTCCAGTGGGACCTGCTGGACAAATGGTCCGGATCGCATCTTCAGATGCATCAGCGGATAACCCTGTCACCAAAGACAAGGGTGTCCCTCCTGTGGTGGTTGCAGAGTGCTCATCTTCTCGAGGGCCGCAGATTCGGCATTCAGGACTGGGTCCTGGTGACCACGGATGCCAGCCTGCGAGGCTGGGGAGCAGTCACACAGGGAAGAAATTTCCAGGGCTTGTGGTCAAGCCTGGAGACATCACTTCACATAAATATCTTGGAGTTAAGGGCCATTTACAATGCCCTAAGCCAAGCAAGACCTCTGCTTCAAGGTCAGCCGGTGCTGATCCAGTCGGACAACATCACGGCAGTCGCCCACGTAAACAGACAGGGCGGCACAAGAAGCAGGAAGGCAATGGCAGAAGCTGCAAGGATTTTTCGCTGGGCGGAAAATCATGTGATAACACTGTCAGCAGTGTTCATTCCGGGAGTGGACAACTGGGAAGCAGACTTCCTCAGCAGGCACGACCTCCACCCGGGAGAGTGGGGACTTCACCCAGAAGCCTTCCACATGATTGTAAACCATTGGGAAAAACCAAAGGTGGACATGATGGCGTCCCGCCTAAACAAAAAATTGGACAGGTATTGCGCCAGGTCAAGGGACCCTCAGGCAATAGCTGTGGATGCTCTGGTAACACCGTGGGTGTACCAGTCAGTGTATGTGTTCCCTCCTCTTCCTCTCATACCAAAAGTACTGAGAATTATAAGACGGAGGGGAGTAAGAACTATACTCGTGGCTCCGGATTGGCCAAGAAGGACTTGGTACCCGGAACTTCAAGAGATGCTCACGGAGGACCCGTGGCCTCTACCTCTAAGAAGGGACCTGCTCCAGCAAGGACCCTGTCTATTCCAAGACTTACCGCGGCTGCGCTTGACGGCAGGGCGGTTGAACGCCGGATCCTGAAGGAAAAAGGCATTCCGGATGAAGTCATCCCTACCCTGGTCAAGCCAGGAAGGATGTAACCGCAAAGCATTATCACCGCATTTGGCGAAAATATGTTGCGTGGTGCGAGGCCAGTAAGGCCCCGATGGAGGAATTTCAACTAGGTCGATTCCTGAATTTCCTGCAAACAGGGGTGTCTATGGGCCTAAAATTGGGGTCCATTAAGGTTCAAATTTCGGCCCTGTCAATTTTCTTCCAGAAAGAACTAGCTTCAGTCCCTGAAGTTCAGACGTCTGTAAAAGGGGTACTGCATATACAGCCTCCTTTTGTGCCTCCAGTGGCACCTTGGGATCTCAATGTAGTTTTGGGGTTCCTAAAGTCACATTGGTTTGAACCACTTGAATCTGTGGAGTTAAAATATCTCACATGGAAAGTGGTCATGCTGTTGGCCCTGGCCTCGGCCAGGCACGTGTCAGAATTGGCGGGCTTTATCCTGTAAAAGCCCTTATCTGATCTTCCATTCAGATAGGGCGGAATTGAGGACTCGTCCTCATTTTCTCCCTAAGGTGGTTTCAGTGTTTCATCTGAACCAACCTATTGTGGTACCTGCGGCTACTAGTGACTTGGAGGACTCCAAGTTGTTGGACGTAGTCAGGGCCTTGCAAATATATGTTTCCAGGACGGCTGGAGTCAGGAAATCTGACTCGCTGTTTATCCTGTATGCACCCAACAAGCTGGGTGCTCCTGCTTCCAAGCAGACTATTGCTCGTTGGATTTGTAGTACAATTCAGCTTGCACATTCTGTGGCAGGCCTACCACAGCCAAAATCTGTAAAAGCCCATTCCACAAGGAAGGTGGGCTCATCTTGGGCGGCTGCCCGAGGGGTCTCGGCGTTACAACTTTGCCGAGCAGCTACTTGGTCAGGGGCAAACACGTTTGCTAAATTCTACAAATTTGATACCCTGGCTGAGGAGGACCTGGAGTTCTCTCATTCGGTGCTGCAGAGTCATCCGCACTCTCCCGCCCGTTTGGGAGCTTTGGTATAATCCCCATGGTCCTTACGGAGTTCCCAGCATCCACTAGGACGTCAGAGAAAATAAGAATTTACTTACCGATAATTCTATTTCTCGTAGTCCGTAGTGGATGCTGGGCGCCCATCCCAAGTGCGGATTGTCTGCAATACTTGTACATAGTTTTTGTTACAAAAATCGGGTTATTATTGTTGTGAGCCATCTTTTCAGAGGCTCCTCTGTTATCATGCTGTTAACTGGGTTCAGATCACAGGTTGTACGGTGTGATTGGTGTGGCTGGTATGAGTCTTACCCGGGATTCAAAATCCTTCCTTATTGTGTACGCTCGTCCGGGCACAGTATCCTAACTGAGGCTTGGAGGAGGGTCATAGGGGGAGGAGCCAGCGCACACCAGGTAGTCCTAAAGCTTTTACTTTTGTGCCCAGTCTCCTGCGGAGCCGCTAATCCCCATGGTCCTTACGGAGTTCCCAGCATCCACTACGGACTACGAGAAATAGAATTATCGGTAAGTAAATTCTTATTTTTATAACTAATGTTAAAAACATCAGTATTACCCTTGTTTTCTTTCAGTATACCATTGAAAGAAAATATGACGCAATTCCTTTAATTGTTCTGCCTCTGCCCTGTCCCCATACACATATATGGAAACTCTCCCTTCCAAAACCTGCGTTTTCCCTTGAACGGGCCAATCAGAGTGTGTGCAGTGGCAACCTGATCTTACAGTAATTGTGCACTTCATGTTGTGTTATGTGGTTTTTCTTGTCAAAGGCATACAGCCACAGTTGGCAATCTCCGTTCACATTACATTGAGAGGGCGATTCAATTGGTTTCCCCTGCGGCAACCACTAGGAGGAGCAAATCAATTGTTGCTCCACTTAGACGCCTGTAAACCGTTTCTTTAGACCGGTTTATCCACTTTATGGAGATAATCCCGGTGCTTTTAGGCGAGTCAAATGCAAAACAATTGAATCGCCCCTGAGTGCTCTACCTCGCTCATGTTCATCTATCTGCCTCAAATCTACAGCAGGTGTGATGTCCCGTGGTGCTGCCTGTTTACACCTGTGCATTGTGTATTGGGAGGGTGAAATAGCGCAAAGTGTATATAGAAATAGAGCAAAAACAGCGCTACAGGTGAATAATATAATAATTCTATAAAAATAGATTTGAGATGTGTGGCTTGATATTAAAAACAATTCCATTCATAAGAGGCATATTAAAAACAGTGAAACACAGAATAGTGACATAGGTTTCAATTTAATAAGAATATCTGCTTACGCCGCCATCTAGTGGAAAATATGGATAGTCCCCAAATAGAAAAAGTTACTGTCCCCCACAATATAATCCTGTATGTACAGGTTGAGTATCCCATATCCAAATATTCCGAAATACGGAATATTCCGAAATACGGACTTTTTTGAGTGAGAGTGAGATAGTGAAACCTTTGTTTTTTGATGGCTCAATGTACACAAACTTTGTTTAATACACAATTATTAAAAATATTGTATTAAATGACCTTTAGGCTGTGTGTATAAGGTGTATATGAAACATAAATGAATTCTGTGCTTAGATTTAGGTCCCATCACCATGATATCCGATTATGGTATGCAATTATTCCAAAATACGGAAAAATCCCATATCCAAAATACTTCTGGTCCCAAGCATTTTGGATAAGGGAGACTCAACCTGTACGTGGTGCATTATTATTCATCCTCATTAGAGATTGCGTATTACCAGCCTCTAGTGAGAGGTCCATACAGTCCTTAGCAAGGCGTCCTCGCCATTCCAGTAGCTGTAGGTGTCTCCACCCGATCAGATAGCCGTCTAGTCCTGTCATCCTGGTATGGGCAGGTGCTGATTGTTCCAGATAAAGTTGCTTAGCTCGTTTCCTTGAGGAATCTCTCTCAGCTTCTTCAGAAGTGTCACGATCCGGGTATCTGGACGCCATTTCTTACCCATCAGATGCCTCCTAAGGCTGGCTCAGCGCTCCAGGACCGGATTCCATCTGTTATCCTGATGTGTACATTCCTGTATCCTCTCCTGTCACTCTGGGACGCTGTCACAGTAAACGCCATATTACACCTGGCATGGCGTCTCCCGCGGCCTCCGCCGCCGTCCCTGAACTTCTGCATGCAGAGTGGCGATTACGTCAGCCGCGGCCTCCGCTGTGTCCGCGTGGTTGGATGTGCATCTGTCAGCCTGGCGCCTCCTGTGGCCGGCGCCGCCATTACTGTTTTCATTACCACATGGATTACAAACCAAACTTCCCTCCAAGTGTCTGCATGGGCGCAGCCATCTTGGATTCTGTCAGCTGATCATTTCCACCAATCTGTTCTCAGTATTGATAATCTGCATAATTGCCTAGCCAATCCCTTCCTTGCTGCAGGTATAAATACACTGTGCCTGAGCAAGGAAGGCGTCAGTGCTTTGGTTGTCAAACCTAGTTCCTGTTTGTCTCTCTCCTGTGATTGTCTTCCAGGTTCCAGCTCCTGTCTCAAGACTTCCACCATAGAGACCCGCACCAGCATTCCACCTGCGGTGTAGCCTGACTCTCCAACCCATTGTGGATTCATCTGTTTCCAGCTACAGCATTACCTGCTTCCAGCTCAGCTTCCAGCAGAGTACAGCTTCCCTTAAAGGGCCGGTGTCCTTTCTACACTTTACCACTCTCCACCGGTATTATTATTTCTCCGCTCTCAAGTTCTACATTTCAGTTCATATTTCATCGCTCCCAAGTTCATTTATTATTTAACTGGTTCCAGCCAGTATCCACTCCGTACTAACAACAGTCTGGTTCCAGCCAGTATCCACAGCAGCTGTTTTATCTTCAGCAACCCAGCTTTTCCTGGAACACCAGCTGGCACAATCCTGGGTTATCTCCATTGCTACAGTCGGGCCTGGTAAGGACTTTCCATCTAGAAGATCATAAGAACTATTTCACACTACCAGTGCCCTGTGGCTCCTGCCATCCTGTAGTACCCAGGAACTGTATTTATTCTTTGCTGACTTTTACGTTTTCTTTTACTGCTGCTGTGTTGCGGAGTTGTCATAATAAACATCATTGACTTTTATCCAAGTTGTCGGGCAGTTATTATTCATGTTACTTACATGTCCAGGGGTCTGATACAACCTCCCAGGTTCCGGTACATCTCAGCCCCTACAACTGAGGCTGCCTCCCGTCAGCTCAGGCCCTCAGTTGTGACAGTAAGCACTGACCTAATGAATCCAGCCGGAGACCAGGATCAAGCGGCCAGGCCGATGCAAGAACTGGCAGCCCGACTAGAACATCAGGAGGCTGCACAGGGCCACATCATCCGCTGTCTCCAGGATCTCTCTACTCGGCTGGATGGGATTCAGACAACTCTCCGTGGATCAGGCGCATCTGGTGCGTCAACCACAGTGACTCCAGCTATAACCCCACCCACCTTACCCATTTCTGCTCCACGTCTTCATCTTCCAACGCCAGCAAAATTTGACGGATCTCCAAGATTCTGCAGGGGATTTCTCAACCAGTGTGAGATTCAGTTTGAGCTACAACCTGGCAATTTTCCCAGTGACCGTACAAAAATTGCCTACATTATTTCTCTTCTCAGTGGCTCAGCCCTTGATTGGGCATCACCGTTATGGGAGAGGTCCGACACCCTGCTATCTTCCTACACTGCCTTCGTGTCAACATTCAGGCGCATCTTCGACGAGCCAGGCCGGGTAACCTCAGCTTCATCCGAGATTCTCCGTTTACGCCAGGGGTCACGTACTGTAGGACAATATCTGATACAGTTCCAGATCCTGGCATCCGAACTGGCATGGAACGACGAGGCCCTGTATGCTGCATTCTGGCATGGCTTATCTGAGCGTATTAAAGATGAGTTAGCTACCAGAGACTTACCTTCTAAGTTAGATGAGCTAATCTCACTCTGCACGAAAATTGATTTACGTTTCAGAGAGAGAGCAACTGAGCGTGGAAGATCATCTGCTCCAAAATCTTCTGCTCCTCCTCCTCGTCAACTGTCACCATCTAAAAATGAGCCCATGCAACTTGGCCGTTCCCGTTTAACTCCTGCTGAGCGCCGAAGACGTCTCTCCGAGTTTCTCTGTCTCTATTGTGCAGCTCCGTCTCACACCATTAATGCCTGTCCCAAACGTCCGGGAAACTCCAAATCCTAGCTCGCCAAGGAGAGGGCCGGCTAGGAGTAATGATCTCCTCTCCATCTCCTCAAGATTGTAATCTCCCAGTCTCGCTTCAAGTTGCTCAACGTTATCGGAACGTCATTGCCCTCCTTGATTCCGGAGCAGCTGGGAACTTTATTACCGAAGCCTATGTTAAACGGTGGTCCCTACCCACCGAGAGACTTCCTTCGTCCATTTCTTTAACTGCCGTGGATGGCAGCAAAATTTTTGATGCAGTTATTTCTTTAAGGACTCTACCAGTTCGTCTGAGAGTGGGAGTTCTTCATTCCGAACTTATTTCTTTTTTAGTGATTCCAAGAGCCACACATCCTGTGGTCCTGGGCCTTCCATGGCTCCGTCTTCACAATCCTACAATTGATTGGACGACTACGCAAATCCTGGCATGGGGTTCCTCCTGTGCTGAGACATGTTTGTTTAAAGTATTGCCTGTCTGTTCTTCCTCCCCCAGGTCGTCTGATGTTCCACCTCCTCCATATCAAGATTTCACGGATGTGTTCAGTAAAGCTTCTGCTGATATCCTTCCTCCTCATAGAGAATGGGACTGTCCGATTGATCTCGTTCCAGGGAAGGTTCCACCTCGAGGCCGAACTTATCCGTTGTCTCTGCCTGAGACGCATTCTATGGAGGAATATATTAAAGAGAACCTAGCAAAGGGGTTCATTCGACCTTCTTCTTCTCCAGCCGGCGCAGGCTTCTTTTTTGTAAAAAAGAAAGATGGTGGTCTGCGGCCGTGCATCGACTATAGAGGTTTGAACGACATTACCATCAAGAACCGTTATCCTTTACCCCTGATTACTGAGCTCTTTGACAGAGTTAGCGGAGCTACCATCTTTACAAAGCTGGACTTGCGAGGTGCATACAATCTCATCCGGATCCGTGAGGGTGACGAGTGGAAGACCGCCTTTAACACCCGTGACGGACATTATGAGTACCTCGTCATGCCCTTCGGATTGAGCAATGCTCCAGCTGTCTTCCAGCATTTTGTCAATGAGATCTTCAGAGACATTCTATACCGTCATGTCGTGGTCTATCTAGACGATATCCTTATTTTTGCCAACGATTTAGAGGAACATCGTTTTTGGGTTAAAGATGTTCTGTCCCGTCTCCGTGTCAATCATCTCTATTGCAAATTAGAAAAATGCGTCTTTGAAGTCAAGTCCATTCCGTTTCTAGGGTACATTGTGTCCGGTTCCGGACTAGAGATGGATCCTGAGAAACTACAAGCAATCCAAAATTGGCCGGTACCCTTAACCCTCAAAGGGGTCCAGAGGTTCTTAGGGTTCGCCAACTATTACCGAAAGTTTATACGAGACTTTTCCACCATTGTGGCGCCTATTACTGCTTTCACTAAGAAGGGTGCTAACCCGTCCAAGTGGTCTGAAGAAGCCATGCAAGCATTTCATCTTTTAAAACAAAGGTTCATCTCTGCGCCTGTTCTGAAACAGCCTGACATCGACTCTCCTTTCATCTTAGAGGTGGATGCCTCCTCCGTTGGAGTAGGAGCGGTGTTATCTCAGAGGGCTAAAGATGGCCATTTACACCCTTGCAGTTTCTTCTCCCGGAAGTTCTCCCCAGCTGAGCGCAACTATGCCATTGGCGACCAGGAGTTGCTAGCCATCAAGCTCGCTCTAGAAGAGTGGAGGTATCTGTTGGAGGGAGCTTCTCATTCAATCACCATACTTACAGACCACAAGAACCTTTTATACCTGAAGGGCGCACAATGTCTCAACCCTCGTCAGGCCAGATGGGCACTTTTCTTTTCCAGGTTCGACTTTAAACTCCAGTTCTGTCCGGGCTCTCAGAATCGCAAGGCCGATGCCCTTTCCCGCTCATGGGAGCAAGAAAATGAGTCAGAGTCTTCAGACAAGCATCCTATTATAAATCCGTTGGCATTCTCCACGGTAGGGATGGACTCTACGCCCCCATCAGGGAAAAGTTTTGTGAAGCCGATGCTAAGGAAGAAGCTCATGCATTGGGCCCATGCTTCCCGTTTTGCCGGACATACAGGTATCCAAAAAACCCTGGAGTTTATCTCTAGGTCCTATTGGTGGCCAACTCTGAAAAAGGACGTCTTGGAGTTTATTGCATCTTGCCCAAAGTGTGCCCAACATAAAGTATCCCGCCAGTCGCCTGCGGGGCAACTGGTTCCACTATCCGTTCCCCGTCGACCATGGACCCACTTGTCGATGGATTTCATTACAGACTTACCCATGTGCAACAAGTTCAATACCATCTGGGTGGTAGTTGACCGGTTCACCAAGATGGCACACTTCATTCCTCTCACCGGTCTTCCGTCAGCTTCCAAGTTGGCTCAAGTATTCATACAAGAGATCTTCCGACTCCACGGTCTTCCTGAAGAAATTATCTCAGATCGAGGAGTTCAATTCACAGCCAAATTCTGGCGAAGTTTATGTCAAGTCCTCCAAGTCAAGCTAAAGTTTTCCACGGCTTACCATCCTCAGACCAATGGTCAAACCGAGAGGGTGAATCAGGACTTGGAGGCCTTCCTCCGCATCTATGTGTCCTCCTCTCAAGATGACTGGGTTCAATTACTTCCCTGGGCCGAGTTCTGTCATAACAACCAGTATCATTCTTCATCTGCTTCAACACCATTCTTCACTAACTTTGGATTCCACCCTAAAGTCCCTGAGTTCCAACCGCTTCCAGCAACTTCTGTTCCCGCAGTGGATATCACCTTGCATCAGTTTGCCAATATCTGGAAGAGCGTACGATCAGCTCTGCTCAAGGCATCGTTCAGGTACAAGAAGTTTGCGGATAAGAAGCGTCGAGCAGTTCCTGCCCTTAAGGTGGGTGATCGGGTATGGTTATCCACGAAGAATTTGAGGTTAAGAGTTCCCAGTATGAAGTTTGCACCTCGCTATATCGGTCCTTTCAAGATTGAACAAGTCATCAATCCTGTTGCTTACAGACTCCAGTTGCCTCCCTTCTTAAAAATACCCAGGACATTCCATGTTTCCCTGTTGAAACCGCTGATATTGAATCGGTTTCATTCCTCACTTCCTCCAACTCCGAAAGTCCAAACTCAACGAGGCGTTGAGTATGAAGTGGCCAAGATCCTGGACTCACGTCACCGTTACGGTCAACTACAATATCTTATTGACTGGAAGGATTATGGTCCTGAGGAACGTTCATGGACCAATACTTCTGATGTCCATGCTCCTGCCTTGGTCCGGAGATTCCATTCCAAGTTTCCTCAAAAGCCAAAGAAGTGTCCTGGGGCCACTCCTAAAGGGGGGGGTGCTGTCACGATCCGGGTATCTGGACGCCATTTCTTACCCATCAGATGCCTCCTAAGGCTGGCTCAGCGCTCCAGGACCGGATCCCATCTGTTATCCTGATGTGTACATTCCTGTATCCTCTCCTGTCACTCTGGGACGCTGTCACAGTAAACGCCATATTACACCTGGCATGGCGTCTCCCGCGGCCTCCGCCGCCGTCCCTGAACTTCTGCATGCAGAGTGTCTGAGTGGCGATTACGTCAGCCGCGGCCTCCGCTGTGTCCGCGTGGTTGGATGTGCATCTGTCAGCCTGGCGCCTCCTGTGGCCGGCGCCGCCATTACTGTTTTAATTACCACATGGATTACAAACCAAACTTCCCTCCAAGTGTCTGCATGGGCGCAGCCATCTTGGATTCTGTCAGCTGATCATTTCCACCAATCTGTTCTCAGTATTGATAATCTGCATAATTGCCTAGCCAATCCCTTCCTTGCTGCAGGTATAAATACACTGTGCCTGAGCAAGGAAGGCGTCAGTGCTTTGGTTGTCAAACCTAGTTCCTGTTTGTCTCTCTCCTGTGATTGTCTTCCAGGTTCCAGCTCCTGTCTCAAGACTTCCACCATAGAGACCCGCACCAGCATTCCACCTGCGGTGTAGCCTGACTCTCCAACCCATTGTGGATTCATCTGTTTCCAGCTACAGCATTACCTGCTTCCAGCTCAGCTTCCAGCAGAGTACAGCTTCCCTTAAAGGGCCGGTGTCCTTTCTACACTTTACCACTCTCCACCGGTATTATTATTTCTCCGCTCTCAAGTTCTACATTTCAGTTCATATTTCATCGCTCCCAAGTTCATTTATTATTTAACTGGTTCCAGCCAGTATCCACTCCGTACTAACAACAGTCTGGTTCCAGCCAGTATCCACAGCAGCTGTTTTATCTTCAGCAACCCAGCTTTTCCTGGAACACCAGCTGGCACAATCCTGGGTTATCTCCATTGCTACAGTCGGGCCTGGTAAGGACTTTCCATCTAGAAGATCATAAGAACTATTTCACACTACCAGTGCCCTGTGGCTCCTGCCATCCTGTAGTACCCAGGAACTGTATTTATTATTTGCTGACTTTTACGTTTTCTTTTACTGCTGCTGTGTTGCGGAGTTGTCATAATAAACATCATTGACTTTTATCCAAGTTGTCGTGGTCACGCCTTCGGGCAGTTATTATTCATGTTACTTACATGTCCAGGGGTCTGATACAACCTCCCAGGTTCCGGTACATCTCAGCCCCTACAACTGAGGCTGCCTCCCGTCAGCTCAGGCCCTCAGTTGTGACAAGAAGCGTGTGTGTCCAGCTCACAGCAGGTGACATCTAGAGTCTCCAGTTAATAAAAATGTCTGGCTGCTCGTATTCAGCTATGAACCCCTGGAAGTGGTACCTGCGGGGCAGCTCATGTGTGCATGCCAGAAGCTCTGGGCTGCCCAGGGTTATTATATCACTGACGTTGCGTTAGATGTTGGAAGCCCGGCCAGCACTTATTGGCAGGCTGCCGATGTGCGTCCCTACCAGACTGTAGCCAGACAGGTGACACAGAAAGCGGTCTGACCATCTTCACTACACGCAGTTACACGGGTTAGTTTTGCGATTACATTATCTTAAAGTAATGTGTTTTTATTAAATGCTTCTAATTTGAGAAAACGACACAAGATACATTGACGATATTTACTTACTGCAGAAATGGCGGGTCAGATGTGTATTAAAGGATTATTGCCGTGTGCGGAGTTCTGTTCTGTACCGCTGGGAGCTGCCAGTTTTTGGGAAAGCAGACTTTTTATTGTAATTGAATTTGTGTTTTACAGAAAAATCTTAAATGACCTATCTTCGGATGCCCCGGGAGTACCGAGAATTGAGGAAGAAAAGTCTGAAGAGGAGACCTCTGCCCCCGCCATCACCACCGTGACCGTACCCACGCCCATCTACCAAACCAGCAGTGGCCAGTACAGTATGTAGTCATCCTACATTTTACATGTATTTGTTACCTTTATTCAGGGCAGACTAAAGTGAGTGGGTGCCAGGGGCAACCAAGTTTTGTCTGCCCCCACCAATAAAATGTATGCCACGCCCTGCCGCTGCCACTACTGTGTCACTTATATTGTCTCAGGTTTCTCCACTGACCGCCAGTGTTGTAGCTAGGGCAGCCAGATCATCCCTCATTCCAATAAGGGAACCAAGAATGAGTGTCGGGGAAAGAGGGGAGCAAGAGAGAGACCTGGAAAAGCCTGTAACGTAGCATGTCGCATGCAGATACAGTACGTAGCGATGCAAAAAAAGACACCCAACATTAGCAGAGTGGCATATGAACTGCCAGCTCACTCACGCAGGGCATCTCATGGGGCATGGCATATTGAGGCTAGATATATTTGGACACATCTGTAGCAGGAATGCAAACACTTATTCATACACCGGAGCCATTAACAAGGGAAACGGAGGGACGATTTTGTTCACTCCAAGCCAAAGGTTTTTCCGTTAAAGATCTGTGCCTGGCAGGGTCCTGCCAGATCGGCATTACCACCTGTGGGTGGATGGGCCTTGGCATTGAAATTGCATTTGATACATAAAGCTTTGAAGTGAATGGAGACCACTGACTTTACTGTCTGATGTCACTTTGAGCCTTTGCACCTGTAGTGATTTGAGGGTTATTTGTGGTCCGTATAGGGGTGGTCTTCAGTATGCCGACTGACGGGATCCCGGCGCACAGTATACCGGCGCCGGGATCCCGACAGCCGGCATACCGACACTTATTCTCCATCGTGGGGGTCCACGACCCCCCTGGAGGGAGAATAAAATAGCGTAGCGCGCCACCGTGCCTGTAGCGTGGCGAGCGCAGCGAGCCCGCAAGGGGCTCATTTGCGCTTGCCACACTGTCGGTAAGCCGGTGGTCGGGCTCCCGGCGCCGGTATGCTGGTTGCCGGGAGCCCGACCGCCGGCATATCGTAGTGAACCCCCGTATATTGTACACCGTGTAACCTGTTATGTTTCTTATTTTAGTTGCCATTACTCAGGGAGGAGCGATACAGCTTGCTAATAATGGTACAGACGGGGTCCAAGGGCTACAGACATTAACCATGGCCAACACAGCCACGTCTCAGCCTGGAACAACAATCTTACAGTATGCACAAACGACGGACGGGCAGCAGATACTTGTTCCAAGCAACCAGGTGGTTGTACAAGGTGAGATTACTAATAAATAACAGCACTATATTATATTATGACGGTGTTTGAGGCATGTACATCTGCTATAGATACCATATTGTTAAAATGAAGTTCAGTAAGTGCATGGACAGGCTTCATAGCTGTAACTAGGCCTCATTTCTCTATCGTCCTAGTGGATGCTGGGGTTCCTGAAAGGACCATGGGGAATAGCGGCTCCGCAGGAGACAGGGCACAAAAAGTAAAGCTTTTTCCGATCAGGTGGTGTGCACTGGCTCCTCCCCCTATGACCCTCCTCCAGACTCCAGTTAGATTTTTGTGCCCGGCCGAGAAGGGTGCAATCTAGGTGGCTCTCCTAAAGAGCTGCTTAGAAAAAGTTTAGCTAGGTTTTTTATTTTACAGTGATTCCTGCTGGCAACAGGATCACTGCAGCGAGGGACTGAGGGGAGAAGGAGTCAACTCACCTGCGTGCAGGATGGATTGGCTTCTTGGCTACTGGACATCAAGCTCCAGAGGGACGATCACGGGTACAGCCTGGATGGTCACCGGAGCCACGCCGCCGGCCCCCTTGCAGATGCTGAAGACAGAAGAGGTCCAGAATCGGCGGCTGAAGACTCCTGCAGTCTTCAAAAGGTAGCGCACAGCACTGCAGCTGTGCGCCATTTTCCTCTCAGCACACTTCACACGGCAGTCACTGAGGGTGCAGGGCGCTGGGAGGGGGGCGCCCTGGGAGGCAAAATGATTACCTATAAAGGCTAAAAATACCTCACATATAGCCCTAGAGGCTATATGGAGATATTTAACCCCTGCCTAATTTCTCTAAATAGCGGGAGACGAGCCCGCCAGAAAAGGGGCGGGGCCTATCTCCTCAGCACACGGCGCCATTTCCTCTCACAGTTCCGCTGGTCAGGACGGCTCCCAAGTCTCTCCCCTGCACTGCACTACAGAAACAGGGTAAAACAGAGAGGGGGGGGCACATTTATGGCGATAATTTGATATAACAAAGCAGCTATAAGGGAGCACTTATTATAAGGCTATCCCTGATATATATATAGCGCTTTTGGTGTGTGCTGGCAAACTCTCCCTCTGTCTCCCCAAAGGGCTAGTGGGTCCTGTCTTCGTTAGGAGCATTCCCTGTGTGTCTGCTGTGTGTCGGTACGTGTGTGTCGACATGTATGAGGACGATATTGGTGTGGAGGCGGAGCAATTGCCAAATATGAGGATGTCACCCCCTAGGGAGTCGACACCGGAATGGATGCCTTTATTTATGGAACTACGGGATAGTGTCAACACGCTAAAGCAGTCGTTTGACGACATGAGGCGGCCGGACAATCAATTAGTGCCTGTCCAGGCGACTCAAACACCGTCAGGGGCTGTGAAACGCCCTTTGCCTCAGTCGGTCGACACAGACCCAGACACAGGCGATGACTCCAGTGGTGACGGTGACGAATCAACCGTATTTTCCAGTAGGGCCACACGTTATATGATTTTGGCAATGAAGGAGGCGTTACATTTAGCTGATACTACAGGTACCACTAAACAGGGTATTATGTGGGGTATGAAAAAACTACCTATAGTTTTTCCTGAATCAGAAGAATTAAATGACGTGTGTAATGAAGCGTGGGTTGCCCCTGATAAAAAACTGATAATTTCAAAGAAATTATTGGCATTATACCCTTTCCCGCCAGAGGTTAGGGAGCGCTGGGAAACACCTCCTAGGGTGGACAAGGCGCTAACACGCTTATCTAAACAAGTGGCGTTACCCTCTCCTGAGACGGCCGCACTTAAAGATCCATCAGATAGGAGGATGGAAAATATCCAAAAAAGTATATACACACATGCAGGTGTTATACTACGACCAGCTGTAGCGACTGCCTGGATGGGCAGTGCTGGGGTAGTTTGGTCAGAGTCCCTGATTGAAAATATTGATACCCTGGACAGGGACAATATTTTACTGTCGTTAGAACAAATAAAGGATGCATTTCTTTATATGCGTGATGCACAGAGGGATATCTGCACACTGGCATCACGGGTAAGTGCTATGTCCATTTCGGCCAGAAGAGCTTTATGGACGCGACAGTGGTCAGGTGATGCGGATTCAAAACGGCATATGGAAGTTTTGCCGTATAAAGGGGAGGAGTTATTTGGAGTCGGTCTATCAGATTTGGTGGCCACGGCTACAGCCGGGAAATCCACCTTTCTACCTCAAGTCACTCCCCCACAGAAAAAGGCACCGACTTTTCAACCGCAGCCCTTTCGTTCCTTTAAAAATAAGAGAGCAAAGGGCTATTCATATCTGCCACGAGGCAAAGGTCGAGGGAAGAGACAGCAACACGCAGCTCCTTCCCAGGAACAGAAGCCCTCCCCGGCTTCTACAAAAGCCTCAGCATGACGCTGGGGCTCCTCAAGCGGACTCGGGGATGGTGGGCGGTCGTCTCAAAAATTACAGCGCGCAGTGGGCTCACTCGCAGGTAGATCCCTGGATCCTGCAGATAATATCTCAAGGGTACAGGTTGGAATTAGAGACGGATCCACCTCGCCGTTTCCTGAAGTCTGCTTTACCAACGTCCCCCTCCGAAAGGGAGACGGTTTTGGAAGCCATTCACAAGCTGTACTCTCAGCAGGTGATAGTCAAGGTACCTCTTCTACAACAAGGGAAGGGGTATTATTCCACTCTTTTTGTGGTACCGAAGCCGGATGGCTCGGTAAGGCCTATTCTAAATCTGAAGTCCTTGAACCTGTACATAAAGAAGTTCAAGTTCAAAATGGAGTCACTCAGAGCAGTGATAGCGAACCTGGAAGAGGGGGACTTTATGGTATCCTTGGACATCAAGGATGCGTATCTCCACGTTCCAATTTACCCCTCACACCAGGGGTACCTCAGGTTCGTTGTACAAAACTGTCACTATCAGTTTCAGACGCTGCCGTTCGGATTGTCCACGGCACCTCGGATCTTTACAAAGGTAATGGCCGAGATGATGATTCTTCTTCGAAGAAAAGGCGTATTAATTATCCCATACTTGGACGATCTCCTAATAAGGGCGAGGTCCAGAGAACAGCTAGAGATGGGATTAGCACTGTCTCAAGAAGTGCTAAAACAGCACGGGTGGATTCTGAATATTCCAAAATCCCAGTTAATGCCGACAACTCGTCTGCTGTTCCTAGGGATGATTCTGGACACTGTTCAGAAAAAGGTTTTTCTCCCGGAGGAAAAAGCCAAGGAGTTATCCGAGCTTGTCAGGAACCTCCTAAAACCAGGAAAGGTGTCTGTACATCAATGCACAAGAGTCCTGGGAAAAATGGTAGCTTCTTACGAAGCAATTCCATTCGGCAGATTCCACGCAAGAATTTTCCAAAGGGATCTGTTGGACAAATGGTCAGGGTCGCATCTTCAGATGCACCTACGGATAACCCTGTCTCCAAGGACAAGGGTGTCTCTTCTGTGGTGGTTGCAGAGTCCTCATCTATTGGAGGGCCGCAGATTCGGCATACAGGATTGGATCCTGGTGACCACGGACGCCAGCCTGAGAGGCTGGGGAGCAGTCACACAAGGAAGAAACTTCCAGGGAGTATGGACGAGCCTGGAAACGTCTCTTCACATAAACATTCTGGAACTAAGAGCAATATACAATGCTCTAAGCCAGGCAGAACCTCTGCTTCAGGGAAAACCGGTGTTGATCCAGTCGGACAACATCACGGCAGTCGCCCATGTGAACAGACAGGGCGGCACAAGAAGCAGGAGTGCAATGGCAGAAGCTGCAAGGATTCTTCGCTGGGCAGAGAATCATGTGATAGCGCTATCAGCAGTGTTCATCCCGGGAGTGGACAACTGGGAAGCAGACTTCCTCAGCAGACACGATCTTCACCCGGGAGAGTGGGGACTTCATCCAGAAGTCTTCCACATGCTGGTAACCCGTTGGGAAAGACCAATGGTGGACATGATGGCGTCTCGCCTCAACAAAAAACTGGACAGGTATTGCGCCAGGTCAAGAGATCCGCAGGCAATAGCTGTGGACGCGCTGGTAACGCCTTGGGTGTACCAGTCGGTGTATGTGTTTCCTCCTCTGCCTCTCATACCAAAAGTATTGAGAATTATACGGCAAAGAGGCGTAAGAACGATACTAGTGGTTCCGGATTGGCCAAGAAGGACTTGGTACCCGGAACTTCAAGAGATGATCACGGAAGATCCGTGGCCTCTACCTCTAAGGAGGGACTTGCTTCAGCAGGGTCCCTGTCTGTTTCAAGACTTACCGCGGCTGCGTTTGACGGCATGGCGGTTGAACGCCGGATCCTAATGGAAAAAGGCATGCCGGAAGAAGTCATTCCTACTTTGATTAAAGCAAGGAAAGAAGTAACCGTGCAACATTATCACCGAATTTGGCGAAAATATGTTGCGTGGTGCGAAGATCGGAGTGCTCCGACGGAGGAATTTCAACTGGGTCGATTCCTACATTTCCTGCAATCAGGATTGTCTATGGGTCTCAAATTGGGATCTATTAAGGTTCAAATTTCGGCCCTGTCGATTTTCTTTCAAAAAGAATTGGCTTCAGTCCCTGAAGTCCAGACCTTTGTGAAGGGAGTGCTGCATATACAGCCTCCTGTGGTGCCTCCTGTGGTGCCTCCAGTGGCACCGTGGGATCTCAATGTAGTTTTGGATTTTCTAAAATCTCATTGGTTTGAACCACTAAATAAGGTGGATTTGAAATATCTCACTTGGAAAGTGACCATGCTTCTAGCCCTGGCTTCTGCCAGGAGAGTGTCAGAATTGGCAGCTTTATCTTACAAAAGCCCATATCTGATTTTCCATTCGGACAGGGCAGAACTGCGGACTCGTCCGCATTTTCTCCCTAAGGTGGTGTCAGCATTTCATCTGAACCAGCCTATTGTAGTGCCTGCGGCTACAAGTGACTTGGAGGACTCCAAGTTACTGGACGTTGTCAGAGCATTAAAAATATATATTGCAAGAACAGCTGGAGTCAGAAAATCTGACTCGTTGTTTATATTGTATGCACCCAACAAGATGGGTGCTCCTGCGTCTAAGCAGACGATTGCTCGTTGGATCTGTAGCACAATCCAACTGGCACATTCTGTGGCAGGCCTGCCACAGCCTAAATCTGTAAAGGCCCACTCCACAAGGAAGGTGGGCTCATCTTGGGCGGCTGCCCGAGGGGTCTCGGCATTACAACTTTGCCGAGCAGCTACGTGGTCAGGGGAGAACACGTTTGTAAAATTTTACAAATTTGATACTCTGGCTAAGGAGGACCTGGAGTTCTCTCATTCGGTGCTGCAGAGTCATCCGCACTCTCCCGCCCGTTTGGGAGCTTTGGTATAATCCCCATGGTCCTTTCAGGAACCCCAGCATCCACTAGGACGATAGAGAAAATAAGATTTTACTTACCGATAAATCTATTTCTCGGAGTCCGTAGTGGATGCTGGGCGCCCATCCCAAGTGCGGATTATCTGCATAAATTGTACATAGTTATTGTTAACTTATTCGGGTTATTGTTGTAGGAAGCCATCTTTCAGAGGCTCCGCTGTTATCATACTGTTAACTGGGTTTAGATCACAAGTTGTACGGTGTGATTGGTGTGGCTGGTATGAGTCTTACCCGGGATTCAAAATCCTCCCTTATTGTGTACGCTCGTCCGGGCACAGTACCTAACTGGAGTCTGGAGGAGGGTCATAGGGGGAGGAGCCAGTGCACACCACCTGATCGGAAAAAGCTTTACTTTTTGTGCCCTGTCTCCTGCGGAGCCGCTATTCCCCATGGTCCTTTCAGGAACCCCAGCATCCACTACGGACTCCGAGAAATAGATTTATCGGTAAGTAAAATCTTATTTTCCTCATCCCTCACCCCAAGAAGAGGAAAAGCGATTTATTTTCCATTATTAAACTGTCTTTCTGTAGCAGGTCTGGCGATTGTTGTCTGTGCACTGAGGGGTTATTACAAACGTTGCTTATAATGGCCAACAAAATACACTGCTCAAAAAAATAAAGGGAACACTAAAATAACACATCCTAGATCTGAATGAATGAAATATTCTTATTAAATACTTTGTTCTTTACATAGTTGAATGTGCTGACAACAAAATCACACAAAAATGATCAATGGAAATCAAATTTATTAACCCATGGAGGTCTGGATTTGGAGTCACACTCAAAATTAAAGTGGAAAAACACACTACAGGCTGATCCAACTTTGATGTAATGTCCTTAAAACAAGTGAAAATGAGGCTCAGTAGTGTGTGTGGCCTCCACGTGCCTGTATGACCTCCCTACAACGCCTGGGCATGCTCCTGATGAGGTGGTTGATGGTCTCCTGAGGGATCTCCTCCCAGACCTGGACTAAAGCATCCGCCAACTCCTGGACAGTCTGTGGTGCAACGTGGCAGTGGTGGATGGAGCGAGACACGATGTCCCAGATGTGCTCAATTGGATTCAGGTCTGGGGAACGGGCGGGCCAGTCCATAGCATCAATGCCTTCGTCTTGCAGGAACTTCTGACACACTCCAGCCACATGAGGTCTAGCATTGTCTTGCATTAGGAGGAACCCAGGGCCAACCGCACCAGCATATGGTCTCACAAGGGGTCTGAGGATCTCATCTCGGTACCTAATGGCAGTCAGGCTACCTCTGGCAAGCACATGGAGGGCTGTGCGGCCCCCCAAAGAAATGCCACCCCACACCATTACTGACCCACTGCCAAACCGGTCATGCTGGAGGATGTTGCAGGCAGCAGAACATTCTCCTTGGCATCTCCAGACTCTGTCACGTCTGTCACGTGCTCAGTGAGAACCTGCTTTCATCTGTGAGGAGAACATGGCGCCAGTGGCGAATTTGCCAATCTTGGTGTTCTCTGGCAAATGCCAAACGTCCTGCACGGTGTTGGGCTATAAGCACAACCCCCACCTGTGGACGTCGGGCCCTCATACACCCTCATGGAGTCTGTTTCTGATCGTTTGAGTAGACACGTGCACATTTGTGGCTTACTAGGGGTCATTTTGCAGGGCTCTGGCAGTGCTCCTCCTTGCACAAAGGCAGAGGTAGCGGTCCTGCTGCTGGGTTGTTGCCCTCCTACGGCCTCCTCAACGTCTCCTGATGTACTGGCCTGTCTCCTGGTAGCGCCTCCATGTTCTGGACATTACGCTGACAGATACAGCAAACCTTCTTGCCACAGCTCGCATTGATGTGCCATCCTGGATGAGCTGCACTACCTGAGCTACTTGTGTGGGTTGTAGGGAGGTCATACAGGCACGTGGAGGCCACACACACTACTGAGCCTCATTTTGACTTGTTTTAAGGACATTACATCAAAGTTGGATCAGCCTTTAGTGTGTTTTTACCCTTTAATTTTGGTTGCTTGACTTAAATACAGTGATATAGATGGTCATTCCGAGTTGATCACTCGCTAGCAGTTTTTAGCAGCCGTGCAAACGCTATGCCGCCGCCCACTCACTGGGAGTGTATTTTAGCTTGGCAGAAGTGCAAACGAAAGGATCGCAGAGCGGCAGCAAAGTTGTTTTTCTCTAACGTCCTTGTGGATGCTGGGGACTCCGTAAGGACCATGGGAATAGACGGACTCCGCAGGAGACATGGGCACTTTAAGAAAGAATTTAGATTCTGGTGTGCTCTGGCTCCTCCCTCTATGTCCCTCCTCCAGACCTCAGTTTGAATCTGTGCCCGGACGAGCTTGGTGCTGTTCAGTGAACTCTCCTGAGCTTGCTGTAAGAAAGTATTTTGTTAGGTTTTTTATTTTCAGGGAGCTCTGCTGGCAACAGACTCCCTGCATCGTGGGACAGAGGTGAGAGAAGCAGCCCTACTCTTTGAAGCTAGGTCCTGCTTCTGAGGCTACTGGACACCATTAGCTCCAGAGGGATTGTACACAGGATCTCACCCTCGTCATCCGATCCCAGAGCCGCGCCGCCGCCCCCCTCGCAGAGCCGGAAGACAGAAGCCGGGTGAGTATGAGAAGCAAGAAGACTTCGAAATCGGCGGCAGAAGACTCCGTTCTTCACATGAGGTAACGCACAGCACTGCAGCTGTGCGCCATTGCTCCAAACACACCTCACATACTCCGGTCTCTGTAAGGGTGCAGGGCACAGGGGGGGGCGCCCTGGGCAGCATATGTACCTCTGTTGGCAAAAGTACTCATATATACAGTTGGGCACTGTATATATGTATGAGCCCCCGCCAAAAAGATATGTATTTTAGCGGGACAGAAGCCCGCCGTCGAGGGGGCGGGGCTTCTCCCTCAGCACTCACCAGCGCCATTTTTTTCTCCACAGCTCCGCCGAGAAGAAGCTCCCCAGGCTCTCCCCTGCAGTTCACGGTAGAAAAGGGTAAAAGGAGAGGGGGGGGGGGGGGGGGTACACATAATTAGGCGCTAAAAACACAATATACAGCAGCTTACTGGGTTAACATTAAGTTACTGTGTTATTCCTGGGTTATATAGCGCTGGGGTCTGTGCTGGAATACTCTCTCTCTGTCTCACCAAAGGGCCTTGTGGGGGAACTGTCTTCAAAAAGGGCATTCCCTGTGTGTGTGGTGTGTCTGTACGCTTGTGTCGACATGTCTGATGAGGAAGGCTATGTGGAAGCAGAGCGGGAGCAAATGAATGGTGTGTCTCTGCCGACGGCACCGACACCTGATTGGATGGATATGTGGAAAGTTTTAAATGATAATGTTAATTCCTTACATAAAAGGTTAGAAAAAGCTGAAGCCTCAGGACAGTCAGGGTCCCAACCCATGCCTGATCCTATGTCGCAGAGGCCGACAGGGTCTCAGAAGCGCCCACTATCCCAAATTATTGACATGGATACCGACATGGATTCTGACTCCAGTGTCAATTACGATGATGCAAAGTTACAGCCAAGATTGGCTAAATCCATCCGTTATATGATTATAGCTATTAAGGATGTGTTGCACATCACAGAGGAAACCCCAGTCCCTGACAGGAGGGTTCATATGTATGGGGAAAAGAAGCCGCAGGTGACTTTTCCCCCCTCACACGAGCTCAATGAGTTATGTGAAAAGGCTTGGGAATCTCCAGATAAAAAACTGCAGATTTCCAAAAGGATTCTTATGGCGTATCCTTTCCCGCCAACTGACAGGTTACACTGGGAATCCTCCCCTAGGGTGGACAAAGCTTTGACACGCTTATCCAAGAAGGTAGCCCTGCCGTCACAGGATACGGCTACCCTCAAAGATGCTGCGGATAGAAAACAGGAGGGTACCCTGAAGTCCATTTATACACATTCAGGTACCTTACTGAGGCCGGCAATCGCGTCGGCCTGGGTGTGTAGTGCTGTAGCAGCATGGACGGATACCTTATCTGAGGAACTTGATACCTTAGACAAGGATACTATATTGATGATGACCCTGGGGCATATTAAAGACGCTGTCCTTTATGTGAGAGATGCTCAAAGAGACATTAGCCTCCTAGGTTCTAGAATAAATGCTATGTCGATTTCTGCCAGAAGGGTCCTGTGGACTCGGCAATGGACAGGTGTTGCCGACTCAAAAAGGCACATGGAGGTTTTACCTTACAAGGGTGAGGAATTGTTTGGGGAGGGTCTCTGGGACCTGGTCTCCACAGCTACGGCTGGAAAGTCGAATTTTTTGCCATATGTTTCCTCACAGCCTAAGAAAGCACCGTATTACCAAATGCAGTCCTTTCGATCACAGAAAAACAAGAAAGTCCGAGGTGCGTCCTTTCTTGCCAGGGGCAGAGGAAAGAAGCTGCAAACACAGCTAGTTCCCAGGAACAGAAGTCCTTCCCGGCTTCCAATAAATCCACCGCATGGCGCTGGGGCTCCACAGGCGGAGCTAGGCCCGGTGGGGGCGCGTCTCCGAAATTTCAGCCACAAGTGGGTTCACTCCCAGTTGGATCCCTGTGCAATAGATATTGTGTCTCAGGGATACAAGCTGGAATTCGAGGAGATGCCCCCTCACCGATACCTCAAATCGGCCCTGCCAGCTTCCCCCTTAGAGAGGGAAATAGTGTTAACTGCAATTCACAAATTGTATCTTCAACAGGTGGTGGTCAAGGTTCCCCTCCTTCAACAAGGAAAGGGTGGTTATTCGACCATGTTTGTAGTACCGAAACCGGACGGTTCGGTCAGACCCATATTGAATTTAAAATCCCTGAACATGTACCTAAAAAGGTTCTGGTTCAAGATGGAATCGCTGAGAGCGGTCATTGCAAGCCTGGAAGGGGGAGATTTTATGGTGTCTCTGGACATAAAGGATGCATACCTTCATGTCCCCGTTTATCCACCTCATCAGGCGTACCTCAGATTTGTGGTACAGGATTGTCATTACCAATTTCAGACGTTGCCGTTTGGTCTCTCCACGGCTCCGAGAATATTTACCAAGGTAATGGCGGAAATGATGGTACTCCTGCGGAAGCAAGGGTTCACAATTATCCCATACTTGGACGATCTCCTCATAAAAGCGAGGTCGAGAGCAGTTGCTGATCAGTGTAGCACGTTCTCTGGAAGTGTTACTGCAACACTGCTGGATTCTAAATATTCCAAAGTCGCAGTTGGTTCCTACGACTCGTCTGCCTTTCCTGGGCATGATTCTGGACACCGACCAGAAAAGGGTTTATCTCCCGATAGAGAAAGTTCAGGAACTCATGACACTGGTCAGGGACCTATTAAAACCAAAACAGGGGTCAGTGCATCACTGCACTAGAGACCTGGGAAAGGATGGTGGCATCATACGAGGCCATTCCCTTCGGCAGGTTCCATGCGAGGACCTTTCAATGGGACTTACTGGACAAATAGTCCGGATCACATCTTCAGATGCATCGGTTAATCACCCTATCCCCCAGGGCCAGGGTGTCTCTCCTGTGGTGGCTGCAGAGTGCTCACCTTCTCGAGGGCCGCAGATTGGGCATTCAGGACTGGGTGCTGGTGACCACGGATGCAAGCCTCCGGGGGTGGGGAGCAGTCACACAGGGAAGAAATTTCCAAGGTCTGTGGTCAAGTCAGGAGACTTGCCTTCACATCAACATCCTAGAACTAAGGGCCATTTACAACCCCCTACGTCAAGCAGAGACCCTGCTTCGCGGTCAACAGGTTCTGATTCAGTCAGACAACATCACCGCTGTGGCTCATGTAAACCGACAGGGCGGCACAAGGAGCAGGGTGGCGATGGCGGAAGCCACCAGAATTCTTCGCTGGGCGGAGAATCATGTAAGCGCACTGTCAGCAGTGTTCATCCCGGGGGTAGACAACTGGGAAGCAGACTTCCTCAGCAGGCACGACCTCCACCCGGGGGAGTGGGGACTTCATCTAGAAGTCTTCGCACTGATTGCAAGTCGGTGGGAACTGCCACAGGTGGACATGATGGCATCCCGCCTCAACAAGAAACTACAGAGGTATTGCGCCAGGTCAAGAGACCCTCAGGTGATAGCTGTAGACGCCTTGGTGACACCGTTGGTGTTCCAGTCGGTCTATGTATTTCCTCCTCTTCCTCTCATACCCAAGGTGTTGAGAATCATAAGAAAAAGAGGAGTGAGAACAATACTCATTGTTCCGGATTGGCCAAGAAGGACTTGGTATCCAGATCTGCAAGAAATGCTCAGAGGACCCGTGGCCTCTTCCTCTAAGACGGGACTTGTTGCAACAAGGGCCCTGTCTGTTCCAAGACTTACCGCGGCTGCGTTTGACGACATGGCGGTTGAACGCCGGATCCTAGCGGAAAAAGGCATTCCGGATGAAGTCATTCCTACGCTGATAAAGGCTAGGAAGGACGTGACAGCTCAACATTATCATCGTATATGGCGAAAATATGTTGCTTGGTGTGAGGCCAGGAATGCCCCTACGGAGGAATTCCAGCTGGGCCGTTTTCTTCACTTCTTACAGTCAGGAGTGACTTTGGGCCTAAAATTGGGTTCCATTAAGGTCCAGATTTCGGCCTATCCATTTTCTTTCAAAAAGAGCTGGCTTCTCTACCTGAAGTTCAGACGTTTGTGAAGGGAGTGCTGCATATTCAGCCCCCATTTGTGCCCCCAGTGGCACCTTGGGATCTTAACGTGGTGTTGAGTTTCCTGAAATCCCACTGGTTTGAACCACTCAAAACGGTGGAATTGAAATATCTCACGTGGAAGGTGGTCATGCTACTAGCCTTGGCTTCGGCTAGGCGTGAGTCAGAGTTGGCGGCTTTGTCACATAAAAGCCCCTATCTGGTTTTCCATGCGGATAGAGCAGAGTTGCGTACCCGTCCACAATTCCTGCCAAAAGTGGTTTCATCTTTTCATATAAACCAACCTATTGTGGTGCCTGTGGCTACTACTGACTTGGAGGATTCCGAGTTGCTTGATGTGGTCAGGGCTTTGAAGGTTTATGTAGCCAGAACGGCTAGAGTCAGGAAAACAGACTCTTTGTTTATCCTGTATGCTGCCAACAAGCTGGGTGCTCCTGCTTCAAAGCAAACTATTGCTCGCTGGATCTGTAACACGATTAAGCAGGCTCATTCTGCGGCTGGATTGCCGCTGCCAAAATCGGTTAAGGCCCATTCCACTAGGAAGGTGGGCTCTTCTTGGGCGGCTACCCGATGGGTCTCGGCATTACAGCTGTGCCGGGCGGCTGCTTTGTCAGGTTCAAACACTTTTGCAAAGTTCTACAAGTTTGATACCCTGGCTGAGGAGGACCTTGAGTTTGCTCAATCGGTGCTGCAGAGTCATCCGCACTCTCCCGCCCGTTTGGGAGCTTTGGTATAATCCCCATGGTCCTTACGGAGTCCCCAGCATCCACTAGGACGTTAGAGAAAATAAGATTTTACTTACCGGTAAATCTATTTCTCGTAGTCCGTAGTGGATGCTGGGCGCCCGTCCCAAGTGCGGACTTCTTCTGCAATACTTGTATATAGTTATTGCTGCAATAAGGGTTATGTTATTGTTGCATCAGGGTTGAACTGATGCTCTGTTGTTGTTCATACTGTTAACTGGGTAAGTTTATCAAAAGTTATACGGTGTGATTGGTGTGGCTGGTATGAATCTTGCCCTGGATTACCAAAATCCTTTCCTGGTACTGTCAGCTCTTCCGGGCACAGTTTCTCTAACTGAGGTCTGGAGGAGGGGCATAGAGGGAGGAGCCAGAGCACACCAGAATCTAAATTCTTTCTTAAAGTGCCCATGTCTCCTGCGGAGCCCGTCTATTCCCATGGTCCTTACAGAGTCCCCAGCATCCACTACGGACTACGAGAAATAGATTTACCGGTAAGTAAAATCTTATTTTTAGGACCCTGGTCTGTGCACAGTCTGCATTGCAGGAGTGAGAGTGGCACATTTCCATCCATAGTAACATAGTTAACCGTTTGCCTGGCAATGTGGCATCAGATGCGACCACACCAGCAAGTGCTTTATCTGACCTGGGAGCACAGGATGCGACCAGTCAGATAAACCGTGTCGGCAGCGGCAGGGAGGGGAAACTTCCCTCCGCTGCTGCTGTCAGAGGGACTGAATCGTTCTGCCTCCCTGCACTCTCCCCTACTGATTGCCGTGCAGTTTTAGAGTAGCTCAATACTTACCCAGCGCTTGCGATCACGTCAGACTGTTCAGTTCCTGTTTTGACGTCTCACACCCGCCCTGCGTTCGCCCAGCCACGCCTGCGTTTTTCCTGGCACGCCTGCGTTTTTTTGAACACTCCCTGAAAACAGTCAGTTGACACCCAGAAACGCCCACTTCATGTCAATCACTCTGCGGCCAGCAGTGCGACTGAAAAGCATCACTAGACCTTGTGTGAAACTACATTGGTCGTTGTAATAGTATGTCGCGCATGCGCATTGCGCCGCAGTGCCGTTTTTTTAGCCTCATCGCTGCACAGTGAACGAAAGCAGCTAGCGAACAACTCGGAATGACCCCCATAGTTCTTACTTCAAAGAGCCAAAAAGCATTTACATATGTACGTAGTTGTAGGTAGCCTCCAAGACATTTGGGCCAGTGCCCTCCCGACTTTGCTCTGCAATAGCTGGCACAAAGTAGTGTCTGGGGTCTTCTGTGGGGTCCTCAGAGAGGATTTTGGGAACAGTTTTGGTACCTTGCAGCACACGCAATTAAAAGTGAACTCTCTGGGGACATTTCAATTATATTTATGTTTGTAAAATCAAATTTTGCACACATGGTGGCAATGAACTCACCAGAGAAATGCAAGGTTCATTTGAAAATTCCAATTCGTGCAACTAATGGTGAGGGCAACTTTCCTGCAAATCGTGACCTGGCAGAGGTGCATGAAGAAGGGACTAAGATAGATGGACAGTGGGGGGTGATTCAGACCTGATCGCTGAGCGGGCGATCAGCAATAAACTGAGTATGCACCGCAATGCGTGTGCGCGTCAGCCAACAACTCGCGCTGCGCAATGCCAGTCCCAGGGCCGTGCCTCGCGCTGCGCAATGCCAGTCCCAGGGCCGTGCCTCGCGCTGCGCAATGCCAGTCCCAGGGCCGTGCCTCGCGCTGCGCAATGCCAGTCCCAGGGCCGTGCCGCGCGCCGCGCAATGCCAGTCCCAGGGCCGTGCCGCGCAATGCCAGTCCCAGGGCCGTGCCGCGCAATGCCAGTCCCAGGGCCGTGCCTCGCGCTGCGCAGTGCCATATGTTGCCACTTACAACCTGAAGCCATGAAGTTCTTGAATCTGATTTTCCAGAACAACATTTCTGTATATCTTCTGTATAAAACTCATTGGTCTGGTTGTGCATTCGGACATCTCTGCACCGATTAGGATGAAACCAATGCGAGGTGGTCCAGTTGGATCCTAGCCAGGTTTAGAGGGTTAGGGGTCCTCGTTGGATCTCGCTTAGTGTTCACCAGGCACAACTTTGACCTAGTGACCTGTTCTGGGCCTTCCACTGGATGGATTTAAATGAAAACTTCAGAGTGATAACATAGGGTCCAAGAAGACAAACTAAAGAGTTGAGGTCCTGGTCGTACCTCCCATTGGTGCACATCAGACAGAACTTTGACATGGGGCGAAATTCAGTTGTTATATTGCACCCGATCTCCCGACTAAAGTGACGGGAGTTCAGGGGATGATATTCAATTGTTTGTTTTTATCGCGCCCAGTGAGGTTGGGTTTAGCCGTGTAAAGCAGCTAAACCCGACCAAAGTAATGCGCGCGCAGATGCTTCATTTTCCTATTTGATTCCATAAAGGTTTCTATTTGTTTACTGGACAGTTCTCCAGTTTAGTGTTCTGCATTGTCCCTTGCAGTTCTCATGCACATGAAACAGCATTGTTAATAAATGACACTTTCTGGATCCTTGTCAGCTGCCTCAGGAGACGTACAAACGTATCAGATCCGTACAGCGCCAACCAGCACGATTGCACCAGGAGTGGTCATGGCCTCGTCTCCGGCATTACCTGCCCAGCCAGCTGAGGAGGCCGCACGGAAGAGAGAAGTCAGACTCATGAAGAACAGGTATGATGTCTCTTTACTGTCATTTCCTTATGGAAAGTGCCTGCAGCCGTGGTTATGTATACATTGTAACTCTGGTTTTCCTAATTTAAAAGCCTGTTAAATTTGTAGAGTGTAACGAATGTTCGTTCTTGCAGAATGTAAGATTGGGCTTTTTAGGCTTTTGTTCCAAATCAGATTTCTTTCAATTACAGAATTCATTATATTTGTCATTTCTCTTACGTCCTAGAGGATGCTGGTGACTCCGTAAGGACCATGGGGTATAGACGGGCTGTGCAGGAGACATGGGCACTTTAAAGACTTTAGATGGGTGTGCACTGGCTCCTCCCTCTATGCCCCTCCTCCAGACCTTAGTTAGATCCTGTGCCCAGAGGAGACTGGGTGCACTGCAGGGGAGCTCTACTGAGTTTCTCTGAAAAGACTTTTGTTAGGTTTTTTTATTTTCAGGGAGCACTGCTGGCAACAGGCTCCCTGCATCGTGGGACTGAGGGGAGAGAAGCAGACCTACTTAACTGATAGGCTCTACTTCTTAGGCTACTGGACACCATTAGCTCCAGAGGGTCGGAACACAGGTGTCGTCCTCGCTGTTCGTCCCGAAGCCGCGCCGCCGTCCTCCTCACAGAGCCGGAAGATAGAAGCCGGGTGAGTATAAGAAGAAAGAAGACTTCACAGGCGGCAGAAGACTTCAGATCTTCACTGAGGTACCGCGCAGCGGTAACGCTGCGCGTCATTGCTCCCACACATACACACACAGAAGGCACTGTACGGGTGCAGGGCGCAGGGGGGGCGCCCTGGGCAGCAATATTAACCTCAAGGGACACTGGCTAATATATTAGATACTGCGGAGGCAGTATATTGAAAACCCCCCGCCAGTATAAAGAATTTGAGCGGGACCAAAGCCCGCCGTTGAGGGGGCGGAGCTTGATCCTCCAGCACTGACCAGCGCCATTTTTCTCCACAGCAAGCTGCAGAGAAGCTGCTCCCCGGACTCTCCCCTGCTGAGCAAGTACAGAGGGCAAAAAAGAGGGGGGGGGGGGGGGCGCATTTAATTGGCGCAGTGAGTGTATTATTTATTCTATAAAAGAGCGCTGTACAGTCTGGGATTTTATTCCAGTGTCTAGTGGCGCTGGGTGTGTGCTAGCATACTCTCTCTCTGTCTCTCCAAAGGGCCTTATTGGGGGGCTGTCCCCATAATTGTATATCCCAGTGTGTGTGGGGATGTCAGTACGTGTGTGTCGACATGTCTGAAGCGGAAGGCTCGTCTAAGGAGGAGGTGGAGAAGATGATTGTGGTGTCTCCGTCGGCGACGCTGACACCTGATTGGTTGGATATGTGGAATGTTTTAAATGCAAATGTGTCTTTATTACATAAAAGATTGGACAAAGCAGAGTCCAGAGAAAAAGCAGGGAGTCAATCCATGGCTTTGACTGTGTCACAAGGCCCTTCGGGCTCTCATAAACGTCCCCTGTCCCAGGTAGCAGACACTGATACCGACACGGATTCTTACTTCAGCGTCGACTACGATGATGCGAGGTTACACCCAAGGGTGGCCAAAAGTATTCATTATATGATTATTGCAATAAAAGATGTTTTGCATATCACAGATGACCCCTCTGTCCCTGACTCGAGGGTATGCATGTTTAAGGAGAAGAAACCTGAGGTAACCTTTCCCCCATCTCATGAGCTGAGCGCTTTATTTGAAAAGGCTTGGGAAACTACGGACAAGAAACTGCAGATTCCCAAGAGAATTCTTATGGCGTATCCTTTCCCCGCACAGGACAGGTTACGGTGGGAATCCTCGCCCAGGGTGTACAAGGCTATGACGCGCTTGTCCAAAAAGGTGGCGCTACCGTCTCCAGACACGGCAGCCCTCAAGGATCCTGCTGATCGCAGACAGGAGACTACCTTAAAATAAATTTATACACATACGGGTGCCTTGCTCAGACCGGCAATAGCGTCGGCATGGGTATGTAACGCAATAGCAGCATGTGCAGATAACTTGTCATCTGACATTGACACCCTAGATAAGGATAGCATTTTATTGACCTTGGGTCATATTAAAGACGCAGCGTTATATATGAGAGACGCTGCGAGAGACGTTGGTCTGTTGGGTTCAAGAGCCAATGCCATGGCAATTTCTGCTAGGCGAGCCTTGTGGACCCGCCAATGGACGGGTGATGCCGATTCAAAGAGACATATGGAAACTTTGCCTTACAAGGGTGAGGTTTTATTTGGGGAGGGCCTCGCGGACCTGGTTTCCACAGCTACCGCGGGTAAGTCTTCTTTTTTGCCTTATGTTCCCCCACAGCAAAAGAAAACACCTCAATATCAGATGCAGTCCTTTCGGTCGCATAAGTCCAGAAGAGGTTGGGGCTCTTCCTTACTCGCCAGAGGTAAGGGTAGAGGGAAAAGAATGCCTACTACGGCTGGTTCCCAGGAACAGAAGTCCTCCCCGGCTTCTACAAAATCCACCGCATGACGCTGGGGCTCCACTGCGGGAGTCCGTGCCGGTGGGAGCGCGTCTTCGACTCTTCAGCCAGGTCTGGGTTCTGTCAGATTTGGATCCTTGGGCGATAGAAATTGTATCCCAAGGCTACAAACTGGAATTCGAAGAAGTGCCTCCTCGCCGATTTTCCAAGTCGGCTTTGCCAGCTTCTCCCCCAGAGAGGGAAATAGTTTTAGCTGCAATACAAAAGCTGCGTCGACAGCAGGTGATTATCAAGGTTCCCCTAATACAACAGGGGAAAGGGTAGTATTCTATTTTTGGTCCCGAAACCGGATGGCTCGGTTAGACCCATTCTGAATCTAAAATCCCTAAACCTGTATCTAAAAAGGTTCGAATTCAAGAAGGAATCTCTCCGGGCAGTGATCTCCAGCCTGGAAGGGGGGGATTTTATGGTATCACTAGACATAAAGGATGCATACCTTCATGTCCCCATTTATCCTCCTCATCAGGCGTACCTGAGATTCGCTGTACAGGACTGTCATTACCAGTTTCACACGTTGCCGTTTGGGCTGTCCACGGCCCCGAGGATTTTCACCAAGGTAATGGCGGAAATTATGGTGCTCCTATGCAGACAAGGAGTCACAATTATCCCATACTTGGACGATCTCCTGATAAAAGCGAGATCGAGTGATCAGTTGCTGAAAAGCGTGTCACTCTCCCTGAGAGTGCTGCAGCAACACGGCTGGATCCTAAATCTGCCAAAGTCGCAGTTGATTCCAACGACTCGGCTATAATTTTTAGGCATGATTCTGGACACGGAAAAGAAGAGGGTTTTTCTCCCAACGGAAAAGGCCCAGGAACTCCAGAGCATGGTCAGAGACCTGTTAAAACCAAAAAGAGTGTCAGTTCATCAATGCACTCGAGTACTGGGAAAGATGGTGGCGGCCTACGAGGCCATCCCCTTCGGCAGGTTCCATGCGAGGACATTTCAGTGGGACCTTCTGGACAAGTGGTCGGGGTCCCATCTACAAATACATCAGAAAATAAGCCTGTACCCCAGGGCCAGGGTGTCTCTCCTGTGGTGGCTGCAGAGTGCTCACCTTCTAGAGGGTCGCAGGTTCGGCATTCAAGACTGGGTTCTGGTAACCACGGACGCGAGCCTCTGAGGATGGGGAGCAGTCACACAAGAAAGACATTTTCAGGGACTGTGGTCAAGCCAGGAGGCTTGTCTACACATCAACGTGCTGGAATTAAGGGCCATATACAACGGCCTACGACAAGCGGAGACTCTTCTTCGCGGCCTACCTGTTCTGATTCAATCGGACAACGTTACAGCAGTGGCTCATGTAAACCGCCAAGGCGGGACAAGGAGCAGAGTGGCAATGGTGGAAGCCACCAGGATTCTTTGCTGGGCGGAAAATCACGTAATCGCGCTGTCAGCAGTCTTCATTCCTGGAGTGGACAACTGGGAAGCAGACTTCCTCAGCAGACACGATCTCCATCCAGGAGAGTGGGTTCTTCATCAATAAGTTTTTGCAGAGATAACAAGTCGTTGGGGGCTTCCTCAAATAGACATGATGGCGTTGCGCCTCAACAAGAAACTTCGGAGGTATTGTTCCAGGTCAAGGGACCTTCAGGCTGTAGCGGTAGACGCCCTGGTGACACCCCGGGTGTTTCCGTCGGTCTATGTATTCCCTCCTCTTCCACTCATCTCAAAAATACTGAGAATCATAAGACGAAAAAGAGTCCAGATAATACTCATTGTTCCGGATTGGTCTCGGAGGGCCTGGTATTCAGATCTTCAGGAAATGCTCACAGAAGATTCGTGGCCTCTTCCTCCTAGTTAGGACCTGTTGCAGCAGGGGCCCTGCGTGTTCCAAGACTTACCGCGGTTACGTTTGACGGCATGGCAGTTGAACGCCAAATCCTAGCTAGGAAAGGTATTCCGGGGCAAGTCATCCCTACTCTGATAAAAGCTAGGAAGGAGGTGACGGCGAAGCATTATCACCGTATCTGGAGGAAATATGTATCTTGGTGTGAATCCAAGAATGCTCCTACGGAAGATTTCCACCTGGGCCGTTTTCTCCACTTTCTGCAGACAGGAGTGGATATGGGCCTAAAGTTAGGCTCCATTAAGATGCAGATTTCGGCCCTGTCAATATTCTTTCAGAAGGAATTGGCTTCTCTCCCAGAAGTCCAGACTTTTGTCAAGGGAGTGCTGCACATCCAGCCTCCTTTTGTGCCCCCAGTGGCACCATGGGACCTTAACGTGGTTGTGACAGGACGGTCCCGTACGAAAGCACTCGCCACTTTCGCGTCCCATCGGCTGCGCACAGAATGGAAGGTCAAGTCACACGAGGCCTGACCACATAGGGGATTCCCGCTTACCGTCAGTAACCGCCTGTTACTGACTCCACCCACTGCGCTGTGAGCGGGTTTATGCTACCACCACCAAACTCCTAACCTGCCGTGGCGTTTGGAACCACGGTTCTGCTCTGTATGTGCCGACGCACTGCCTTACCACACCTGTGTGGTGTTGACGAATCCCCACTAGCCACTTGCTAGGCCTCTACCGGTAGCTGGCGGAAGGCGGAACTTGGAGACATTAGGTGCTTCCCTGGACAGCCGGAGGACGGGGCTAGGTTTGGCATAACCCTGTAGGTCACAAGATGAAGCAATCTTCTTGAGGCAATGGTGTTTATTTGCTCAATAATAACCTTTAAAAAGGCTCCTCCCTATTGCTAGGGGCAACAGCATACAATCAGATGTTTCGGCAGAATAAAGATGGTACAATACAATACTTGGAGGCTCACAGTCATCCTCTTTTTATCTCAGTTCTACACACAGTACCACAGGGGGGTAACCCTCCCTGTCTTCTCCAACCAATCAGGTTATCGCAGAAAATATAAATAAATACAAGTTACATTTCAAAAGTTAAGAATTAGATAAAGCACATTCCTGCTCCTCTTCATATATAACCAAACCAGTGGCTTTCCCAAACACAATCTGATTATCATGTTCCTGTCTCTTTCACAAATGTAAATGTAACTTGCATTTCAATTGCATTCACCCTCTCACACATAGACAACGTTCTTATACTGTAAATTAAACATAATCTGCATCACACATAATGCAGCCTAAGAAATCTTACATCAAACTGTTGGTAAACGAAAGCCACTAGTTTGCATTCATATAACACAATCTGATTTAGCAGCCCCTTGTGTCTCCATGCAAAACCAGTTTTGAGTCATCACACCACAGGAGATGCTGAAGGCACAGTCTTCTTTCCAAACCTTCATTTGTACCTGAAAGAAAACATTTGCCGACCAAAAGGCCTGCTAATCGACACCCTGCTTTAGCTAGGACAATTAACATATGACTGGCTATGTACAAGTTGCTGAACAACAATTGTCAAGGTCTTTTAGAAACAAAATACCTTGTACTTTCCTCATAAGTGCCCTGTACATCAGTTCATCATTCTCCAACTGCGCACTGCGCAGCGATAGAACATATGACACCTTATTAAACATATTTTAAATACCCGGTGCCTAGCACCCACAATACATTTAAAGATGGCGACTAGCGCCAGTGCACAGTTTAAAAGTGGCGCCAAGAGCCCATTGTCCTCCTAATGGCGCTGGGCACTAGGGGTTAACCCCTTCAGTGCCGCGGCTGCCATTACACGTGTGGCTGGTTAGTCTCTCCGGTCACAGTGGTGTTACAGTTCCTTAAGTCACACTGGTTTGAACCTCTTCAAACAGTTGAGTTAAAATTTCTCTCTTGGAAAGTGGTCATGTTGTTAGCCTTGGCATCTGCGAGGCGGGTGTCCGAATTGGCGGCTTTGTCTCACAAAAACCCCTATCTGATTTTCCATGTGGATAGAGCAGAGTTGAGGACTCCTCCTAAATTTCTGCCTAAGGTGGTTTCATCGTTTCATATGAACCAACCTATTGTGGTGCCTGTGGCTACGGTGTCTTGGAGGTTTCCAAGTCTCTTGATGTAGTCTGGGCCTTAAAAGTTTATGTAGCCAGGACGGCTCGGGTTAGGAAAACAGAGGCACTGTTTGTCCTGTATGCAGCCAACAAGGTTGGCGCTCCTGCTTCTAAGCAGACTATTGCCCGCTGGATCTGTAAGACGATTCAGCAGGCTCATTCTACGGCTGGATTGCCGGTACCAAATTTGGTAAAGGCTTATTCCACTAGGAAGGTGGGCTCTTCTTTGGCGGCTGCCCGAGGTGTCTCGGCATTGCAACTTTGGCGAGCGGCTACTTGGTCGGGTTCAAACACTTTTGCTAAATTCTACAAGTTTGATACCTTGGCTGAGGAGGACCTCATATTTGCTCAGTCGGTGCTGCAGAGTCATCCGCGCTCTCCCACCCGGTCTGGAGCTTTGGTATAATCCCCATGGTCCTTACAGCATCCTCTACGGACTAGGAGAAAAAGATTTACCGGTAGGTTTAAAATCTTATTTTGGCCCCCTCACCAAGCGTTCCTCAGGTTTGCAATTCTGGACCAACATTTCCAGTTTCAGGCCTTACCCTTTGGTCTCTCCACAGCCCCAAGGGTATTCACAAAGGTCATGGTGGAAATGATGCTACAACTGCGCATGAGGAGTTTCCAAATAATTCCGTACCTTGACGATCTCCTGATAAAGGCGGTGTCCTTGGAACAGCTACTGCACAGTTTCGACTTGACTACTCGTTTGCTTACGGATCACGGATGGATACTCAATTTCCAAAAATTTCACTTGGAACCATCTCAGAGAATTCAGTTCCTGGGGATGATCCTGGATACGGTGTCTCAGAAGGTTTACCTTCCCATGGACAAGGCTTTGACTATTCAGTCTATGGTCCGGTCGTCGCTTAAACCTCACGTGGTCTCGATTCATCTTTGCATTCGCTTGCTGGGCAAGATGGCCTCCTACGAGGCGATACAGTACGGCAGGTTCCATTCGCGACCGTTTCAACTGCATTTGTTGGAAAAATGGTTGGGATCTCACCTGCACATGCATCAGCATATAACCCTGTCACCGAAAGCTTGGATATCCCTGCTATGGTGGCTACAAGTCCCCCATCTGGTGGAGGGTCGGAGTTTCAACACCCAGTCATTGTCGCTGTTGACACCAGATGCCAGCCTCCGGGGTTGGGGGGCTGTAGCTCAAGGAGCGCAGTTCCAGGGGACATGATCGTTTCAGGAATCGGCTCTTCCAATCAACATCCTGGAACTCATGGCAATTTACAATGCTCTAATACAGGCCTGATTTCTCCTTCGGAACCAGGCCATCCAGGTGCAGTCGGACAACGCCACTGACTGAGGAACAAGAAGCAGGGCCGCAATGTGAGAGGTGTCAAGAATACTACTCTGGGTGGAAGCCAACGCAAGGGCCATCTCAGCCATTTACATTCCGAGAGTGGACAGCTGGGAAGCGGACTTCATAACCAGGCACGACCTCCATCTGGGGGAATGGGGCCTCCACCCTCAGGTGTTTCAACAACTTGTTCACCGGTGGGGTTGTCCACAGATAGACCTGGTGGCTTCTCGTCTCAACCAGAAGCTCCGTCGTTGCTGCTCCAGAACGAGGGACCCGCTGGTGGTTGCAGTAGACGCTCTGACGACGCCATGGGCTTACAAGTTTGTTTACCTGTTTCCTCCAATTCCTCTAATCCCAAGAGTTCTCAAAAAGGAAAGAGTTCAAGCAATTCTCATTGCCCCAGATTGGCCTCAACGGGCCTGGTATGCCGACCTCCTGTCGTTGGAGTAACCCTGGCCTCTGCTGCTTCTCAAGGACCTTCTTCAACAAGGACCGTTTGTCTATCCAGACTTGCTGCAGCTACGTTTGACGGCCTGCAAGTTGAGAGGGAGATTTTAAACAGGAAGAGTCTTCCATCCAAGGTGGTTTCCACTATGGTTCAGGCCTGTAAGGTGGATATCTTCAAACATTACCACCGTATTTGGAAGAAATATGCTTCTTGGTGTGAGTGCCAAGTGTTCTCCTGTGGAATTTCGTCTGGGCCGATTTCTTCTTTTCCTGCAAGCAGGAGTGGATAAGGGCCTACAGTTAGGCTCCATCAAGGTTCAGATTTCGGCTCTCTATTTTCTTCCAGAAACAACTGGCGGTACTTCCTGAAGTACAGACCTTTCTAAAGGGGTTGTTGCACATTCAATCACCCTTTGTTCCTCCCACTGCTACGTGGGACCTCCAATGTGGTATTGACCTTTCTGTAGTCGGATTGGTTTGAACCCTTACATAGGGTTGACTTAAAATACCGTATATACTCGATTATAAGTCGACTTTTTCAGCACGTTTTTTTGTGCTGAAAAAGCCACCTCGGCTTATAATCGAGTCCGCGTTGAGGGACACAGAGAGCGCAGCGCGCGGCTCTCCTGTGTCCCTCCTGCATCTCCAGCAGCAGCGGCGTCTGAGTGTTAAAGGAAGTGCACGAACCGGCACTTCCTTTAACACACGCCGCTGCCGCCCGAGATGCAGGAGGGACACAGGAGAGCCGCGCGCTGCGCTCTCCGTGTCCCTCATTCAGAAGACAGCGTGGGAGCGACGGAGGGTAAGTATCTGGCACTGTGGGTTATATCAGGTACTGTGGGGCATATCAGGCACTGTGGGGCACATCTGGCACATCTGGCACTGTGGGGCATATCAGGCACTGTGGGGCATATCAGGCACTGTGGGGCATATCAGGCACATCAGGCACTGTGGGGCATATCAGGCACTGTGGGGCATATCAGGCACATCTGGCACTGTGGGGCATATCTGGCACTGTGGGGCACATCTGGCACTGTGGGGATATCAGGCACTGTGGGGCATATCAGGCACATCAGGCACTGTGGGGCATATCAGGCACTGTGGGGCATATCAGGCACTGTGGGGCATATCAGGCACATCTGGCACTGTGGGGCATATCGGGCACTGTGGGGCATATCAGGCACATCTGGCACTGTGGGGCACATCTGGCACTGTGGGGCATATCAGGCACATCTGGCACTGTGGGGCATATCGGGCACTGTGGGGCATATCAGGCACATCTGGCACTGTGGGGCACATCTGGCACTGTGGGGCACATCAGGCACTGTGGGGCATATCAGGCACTGTGGGGCACATCTGGCACTGTGGGGCATATCAGGCACATCTGGCACTGTGGGGCATATCTGGCACTGTGGGGCACATCTGGCACTGTGGGGCATATCAGGCACTGTGGGGCATATCAGGCACATCTGGCACTGTGGGGCATATCAGGCACTGTGGGGCATATCAGGCACATCTGGCACTGTGGGGCATATCGGGCACTGTGGGGCACATCTGGCACTGTGGGGCATATCAGGCACTGTGGGGCATATCAGGCACTGTGGGGCATATCTGGCATATCTGGCACTGTGGGGCATATCAGGCACATCTGGCACTGTGGGGCATATCAGGCACATCTGGCACTGTGGGGCATATCAGGCACTGTGGGGCATATCTGGCACATCTGGCACTGTGGGGCACATCAGGCACTGTGGGGCATATCAGGCACTGTGGGGCATATCTGGCATATCTGGCACTGTGGGGCATATCAGGCACATCTGGCACTGTGGGGCATATCAGGCACATCTGGCACTGTGGGGCATATCAGGCACTGTGGGGCATATCTGGCACATCTGGCACTGTGGGGCACATCAGGCACTGTGGGGCATATCAGGCACATCTGGCACTGTGGGGCATATCTGGCACTGTGGGGCATATCAGGCACATCTGGCACTGTGGGGCATATCAGGCACTGTGGGGCATATCTGGCACATCTGGCACTGTGGGGGCATATCTGGCACTGTGGGGGCATATCTGGCACTGTGGTGGCATATCTGGCACTGTGGGGGCATATCTGGCAGTATGAGGGCATATCTGGCACTGAGGGCTGTGTACGGCTAGAGCTGCATTTCCCACCCTAGGCTTATACTCGAGTGTTTTCCCAGGTTTTTGGGGTAAAATTAGGTGCCTCGGCTTATATACGGGTCGACTTATACTCGAGTATATACGGTACCTAACGTGGAAGATTGTTATGTTACTGGCCTTGGCTTCGGCTTGGCGAGTGTCAGAATTGGGGGCCTTGTCCTGTAAGAGCCCATACTTGGTGTTTCATGAGGATAGAGCGGAGCTCGGAGCTCGTCCACAGTTTTTGCCAAAAGTGGTGTCTGCCTTTCATGTAAATCAACCTATTGTGGTTCCTGCGTTATCAGACACTTCTGTTTCTCCAAAGTCTCTCGACGTTGTGAAGGCTTTGAGGATTTACATCAAAAGGACTGACACAGGAAGTCTGACTTGCTTTTCATCTTTTATGATGCTAGTAAAATTGGTCGTCCTGCCTCCAAGCAGTCCATTGCTCGTTGGCTCAGATTGACTATCCAACAAGCCTATACTTCGGCGGCTCTGCCACTGCAAAGTTCTGTTCAGGCCCACTCCACGAGGTCGGTGGGTTCTTCCTAAGCGGCTGCCCTGGGGGTCTCGGCCTTACAGTTGTGCCGAGCTGCTACTTGGTCTGGTGTGAACACCTTTGTTAAATTCTACAGGCTTGACACCTTGGCCAAGGATGACCTTCTTCAGTTTGGTCAGGCGGTTTTGCAGGGGTCTCCGCGCACTCCCACCCGTTCTGGTCGCTTTCGGACGTCCCCATGGTAATCTACTATTTCCCAGTATCCACTAGGACGTTAGAGAAAATTGGAATTTAATACTTAACGGTAATTCCTTTTCTCGTAGTCCGTAGTGGATGCTGGGCGCCCGCCTCAGTGCTTCGTTTCCTGCTTATCTCGTTGTAAGTGTTATTGGATGGGTTTGCTGTTGCTTTCCCTGTTACATGTTTGGTTAGCGTTGCTATCCTTCTATAGTTGGCGTTGCTTTCCTCTTTTATGGGTAGCTCTGCTATACTTATTGTTATTGTGTGTTGGTTCGTTACCTCACAGCTTTGTGTTTATATCTCTCTCCAAGTATGTCCGTCTCCTCAGGCCCAGATTCTTAGACTGAGGGACAGATGTATTAAGCCTGGAGAAGTGATTAAGCAGTAATAAGTGCAAGGTGATAACACACCAGCCAATCGGGTCCACTATGTAAATTGTCAGTTAGGAGCTGATTGGCTGCTGTTATCACCGTGCACTTATCACTGCTTTATCACTTCTCCAGGCTTAATACATCTGCCCCTGAGTCTGCTAGGAGGGACATAGAGGGGAGGAGCCAGCACACACTAATGATTTCTTAAAGTGCCAAGCTCCAGTGGACACAATTTATACCCCATGGTAATCTAGTATTCCCCAGTATCCACTACGGACTAGAAGAAAAGGAGTTACCGGTAGGTATAAAATTCCTATTTCTCTGACGTCCTAGTGGATGCTGGGAACTCCGAAAGGACCATGGGGAATAGCGGGCTCCGAAGGAGGCTGGGCACTCTAGAAAGATTTATGACTACCTGGTGTGCACTGGCCCCTCCCACTATGACCCTCCTCCAAGCCTCAGTTAGATCTTGTGCCCGGCCGAGGTTGGATGCACACTAGGGGCTCTCCTGAGCCCTTAGAAAGAAAGTATAGATTTAGGTTTTTTATTTTACAGTGAGACCTGCTGGCAACAGGCTCACTGCAGCGAGGGACTAAGGGGAGAAGAAGCGAACTCGCCTGCTTGCAGCCGGATTGGGCTTCTTAGGCTACTGGACACCATTAGCTCCAGAGGGATCGACCGCAGGCCCAGTCCTTGGTGTTCGGTCCCGGAGCCGCGCCGCCGTCCCCCTTACAGAGCCAGAAGCAAGAAGAGGTCCGGAAAAGCGGCGGCAGAAGACATCAGTCTTCACCAAGGTAGCGCACAGCACTGCAGCTGTGCGCCATTGCTCCTCATACACACTTCACACTCTGGTCACTGAGGGTGCAGGGCGCTTGGGGGGGGCGCCCTGAGCAGCAATAAAAACACCTTGGCTGGCAAAAATACCACAATATATAGCCCCAGAGGCTATATATGTGGTAAATACCCCTGCCAGAATCCAGAAAAAAGCGGGAGAATAGGCCGCGGAAAAGGGGCGGAGCTATCTCCCTCAGACACACTGGCGCCATTTTCTCTTCACAGTGCAGCTGGAAGAAAGCTCCCCAGGCTCTCCCCTGTAGTTTTCAGGCTTAAAGGGTTAAAAAGAGAGGGGGGGCACTAAATTTAGGCGCAATATTGTATATGCAAGCAGCTATGGGGGAAAATTCACTCAGTTATAGTGTTAATCCCCACATTATATAGCGCTCTGGTGTGTGCTGGCATACTCTCTCTCTGTCTCCCCAAAGGGCTTTATGGGGTCCTGTCCTCAGTCAGAGCATTCCCTGTGTGTGTGCGGTGTGTCGGTACGGCTGTGTCGACATGTTTGAGGAGGAGGCTTATATAGTGACGGAGCGGATGCCGATAAATGTGATGTCGCCCCCTGTGGGGCCGACACCAGAGTGGATGGTTAGGTGAAAGGTATTAACCGACAGTGTCAACTCCTTACATAAAAGGGTGGATGACGTAACAGCTGTGGGACAGCCGGCTTCTCAGCCCGCGCCTGCCCAGGCGTCTCAAAGGCCATCAGGGGCTCAAAAACGCCCGCTCATTCAGATGGCAGACACAGATGTCGACACGGAGTCTGCCTCCAGTGTCGACAAGGTTGAGACATATACACAATCCACTAGGAACATCCGTGACTTGATCCCGGCAATAAAAAATGTGTTACACATTTCTGACATTAACCTCTAAAAATGGGTTTTTATGTTTGGGGAGAAAAAGCAGGCAGTGTTTTGTTCCCCCATCAGTTGAATGAATGAAGTGTGTGAAAAGCGTGGGTTCCCCCTGATAAGAAACTGGTAATTTGTAAAAAGTTACTGATGGCGTACCTTTTCCCGCCAGAGGATAAGTTACGCTGGGAGATCTCCCCTAGGGTGGACAAGGCGCTCACACGGTTGTCAAAATAGGTGGCACTGCCGTTTTAGGAACGGCCACTTTGAAGGTACCTGTTGATAAAAAGCAGGAGGCTATCCTGAAGTCTGTATTTACACACTCAGGTACTAGACTGAAACCTGCAGAGCGTGCTGCTGCAGCGTGGTCGGTGACCCTGTCAAACATACTAGTTTGCTAACATGACAACATATTAAAGACGTCGTCTTATGTATGAGGGATGCACAGAGGGATTTCTTTATCATCCACTAGGGGTCACTGGAGTACTCTTGGGATATGGACGGGCGTAGCCGATCAAAGGCACTGAATATTCAAATTTAGGACTCTCCCCCCCCTCCATATCCCCAAGTACCTCAGTGTACTTTGCCAGTGTTTTTTCGGTGCTCACAGCATGATCATCGGCTTGTGGCAATGGCCACTTTTCAGAAGATTTTTATTTTTAATTTTTACACTTTCCGTCCCAGTTTCTGGAAAAACTTGGGGCCGGGATGGTGCCGCTGCAAGGCAGCGTATGGCGTGTCGGTCCTCACAAAGAGCACCCTCACAGCCACAGGCGCTATAAGGCAGCGCATGGCGTGTCGGTCCTCACAAAGAGCACCCTCACAGCCACAGGCAGCTGGTTACTGCAAGCTGCACGGAAAACAACTGGACGGAGCTTACAAAAAGAAGCTCCGTCACAGCCAAGATGACTGAGAAGCCCGTCACAGCCAGCATGAGAAGTGGTCACAAGCTGGACGGAGCTTGCAGCACAATGGTGGGTCAGGGCGGTCAGCTCACGCTGCCGCCCTGCAGTGTGGGGAAAGTGTTTATTTTATGTTGACCACAGCTATTACAGCATACCGCTGAATATCTCCCTGCACCCGCTCCAGCCGCCGCACTACCTAGCAGCAGAGCGGCCGCACGTCAATCACAGACGCCGGCCGCTCTCCCAGCACTAATACAGATCAGGCCGCCCGAGAGAACTCCGGAGCACTGCTCAGAGCGGCCGCACGTCAATCAGACGCCGGCCGCTCTCCCAACCCGGCCATCGCTGTACACAGCGCCGCCCGAGCCAGCTACTTGGCAGAACTACGGAGCACTGCTCAAAGCGGCCGCACGTCAATCAGACGCCGGCCGCTCTCCCAGCACTTATACAGTAAGTAAGCTCCGAGACACACGGCGGCCGCTCTCCCATCGCTAAGACGGAACCACAGCTCAGAGCGGCCGCACGTCAAACACAGACGCCGGCCGCTCTCCCAACTCTGGTACCCGGCCACCGCTGTACACAGCGCCGGCCGAGCCAGCTACTCCGGAGCACAGCTCAGAGCGGCCGCACGTCAATCAGACGCCGGCCGTTCTCACAACGCTGGTACCCGGCCACCGCTGTACACAGCGCCGCCCGAGCCAGCTACTCGGCAGACAGCCAACGACGCCATATCCGGTCACTGATGTCTGTAGTCGCCGCAGCTATACTCTGCGTTCTCCTGCTCTCCCGGCACCGCTGCAGGTAACATGGGAAGTTACCTTACAAGCAGCACAGCTGCAAGGGGGGGTGAGGGGGGAGTGTATGGCCATAGCAGCAGATATAAAAGGCTGCAGGGGTTAACAAAAGTTTGTTAAGCAGTTAATGGCCTATCATAACCTAAGAGTATCATAACCTAAGAGTATCATAACCTAAGAGTATCATAACCTAAGAGTATCATAACCTAAGAGTATCATAACCTAAGAGTATCATAACCTAAGAGTATCATAACCTAAGAGTATCATAACCTAAGAGTATCATAACCTAAGAGTATCATAACCTAAGAGTATCATAACCTAAGAGTATCATAACCTAAGAGTATCATAACCTAAGAGTATCATAACCTAAGAGTATCATAACCTAAGGGTATCATAACCTAAGAGTATCATAACCTAAGAGTATCATAACCTAAGAGTATCATAACCTAAGGGTATCATAACCTAAGAGTATCATAACCTAAGGGTATCATAACCTAAGAGTATCATAACCTAAGAGTATCATAACCTAAGGGTATCATAACCTAAGAGTATCATAACCTAAGAGTATCATAACCTAAGAGTATCATAACCTAAGAGTATCATAACCTAAGAGTATCATAACCTAAGAGTATCATAACCTAAGAGTATCATAACCTAAGAGTATCATAACCTAAGAGTATCATAACCTAAGAGTATCATAACCTAAGAGTATCATAACCTAAGAGTATCATAACCTAAGAGTATCATAACCTAAGAGTATCATAACCTAAGAGTATCATAACCTAAGAGTATCATAACCTAAGAGTATCATAACCTAAGAGTATCATAACCTAAGAGTATCATAACCTAAGAGTATCATAACCTAAGAGTATCATAACCTAAGAGTATCATAACCTAAGAGTATCATAACCTAAGAGTATCATAACCTAAGAGTATCATAACCTAAGAGTATCATAACCTAAGAGTATCATAACCTAAGAGTATCATAACCTAAGGGTATCATAACCTAAGAGTATCATAACCTAAGAGTATCATAACCTAAGAGTATCATAACCTAAGAGTATCATAACCTAAGAGTATCATAACCTAAGAGTATCATAACCTAAGAGTATCATAACCTAAGAGTATCATAACCTAAGGGTATCATAACCTAAGAGTATCATAACCTAAGAGTATCATAACCTAAGAGTTTCTGTTAAGGCTGCAATATAATACATTCACTGCAGCCTGGATTTATAGTAACTGGAGGTTAACTAAGTGTATGTGTTTACTGTATAATAGATCTGTAAGAACATATACGCTATATATATTAACTGTATAAAAGGCTATTAAGGCTATAAATTGCCTGTACTGTGAATTTCAGTGAAAGCAAAACGGCCATTTTAATTATTGCTGTTTTTCCAGTTTATAATTCCTGAACATTCCGGCAATACACCTTTACTCCACAAGGAGGCGCAGGGGTGTTGGTGGGAATTTTTAGTTCAAGATAATTCCAGAACATTCCTGCCCTACATCTCTAAGCCACCAGAAGGCGCAGGGGTGTTAGTAGAAATTTGGTTCGGGTTTCATATGCAATATGAACTGTTTTTCACATAAAGAATACTTTAGTTTCCTAGGGATTTCCGTACAGAGAAATAACCATACATATAAATATGCAGTTCAGCAATAACATATATATATATATATATATATATATATATATATATATATATGCCATATAATAATTTCATTAAGTCGTGCAAGTGTCTGTCTGTTGCCTATTATGGTGTCTGTCTACATAGCAAGTAAGGCTATAGTGCAGACTAAAAATACTTTTATAAAATTGGCAATTCAAATTAAAAGAGCAGTAATCGGAGTCTCGGAATTACTCCGCCAGCTCTAACAAAAGACAGTCTTTCCAAAGGGCTAATTTTCTTTTGGGTACCAAAGTGTTTATTTCACTGGTCTTATAATTTAATGCACGATTCTATGTCAATCTCACACCGATAAATACGAGTGAGAACGGTACAGTAGTCCAGCACTCAGATAGTGCGGGGGTTTGGATAACCATACATATTGGTTGCCAAAAGGACGCGATCCGTCATGGGTTGATGAGTTTCTGTCAAACATTATAAAAACCCAGGATACATTTGGGTCGCTAGAATCTATGTATGAAACCATGACGATCACTGTTAAAAGAAGCAGCAGAGTATAGCTGGAAAGCTTCTGATAACGCCGGTTATTTTCATTGTCGCTAGTTAAGCGCAACAAGGCCAGAGCTTGTTTGCTCCTAAATTTGATATACTTGTAACGGCAATTTTTATTCCTTTATGATATTCAGCCATTACCGCATACAGTATATTTGTTACGGCGTTTTATCCCTTTATACAAAAACAGTCACGCCTTGTAACGACAGGACGTTACAGTCAGCAAGCCAGTGGTTTGATGACCTCTTTTACAATTGTGGAAGCGCGTTTTTACATGTTACATTTGCGAGGTTTCATGACTTTAACTTATATAGGTCTCAGCTGTTTACAGCTTAAAGACAAAACTGCCTCTGTGGAACGGTTTGGCAGGTTGTCATTTAGTCTTTGCTGGTTTATAAACCAGTCAATAGTACGCTTATTCCCCTCTGTTTGAGCAAAATCAAACACCTCCGTTTCAATATCAAGCAGCAAGTCATTTATTACAGTTAGAAAATGGATTTTCTGCAGTTAGTTTTTGCTTATTGAAGCCACAAAATTGTATGATTGCATTTGATCTTCACAATGCGTAGTTACCCAGTCCGGTTTCTTCATCACAGGTTCTAGCGGTTGCAAGCAACCATTAGCATTTCTTTTCTACCGTTGCTTATCGCTTCCGGTATTTGCTACAGTGATGTTGGAATGATAGCTCATCTCACTATGTATTAACAAAGTTTCTCTAACTTGCGCTACTAAGGTATACTACAGTAGCAGATTAAGTTTGAAAACAATCACATCTAAGTCTGTCTAAACGATGTAAATTCCTAGGTAAGATTATAAATACGGTAAATCAACGACTTTTACCTACTACACCAGCAAGAACAAAAGTACACGCACACTAGCGGTACATTGGTGTATTTACTTATTAAGAAAAAAATGTGTTTTCTATTTAGTTCGCCACCTTTCACTCGCGTGTCCCACAGAGGAACAAGGGTGCGTATACTCTAGACGACAGTCACAGAGAGTCAGGATTTGTAGTTAAAATCAACGCAAAGGTTCTAAACACGACAGATTGCTGTCGATAAATGTACTAGAACTCTGGTCATTTTACAATGCAATAGATAAATGTCCTAGAACATTTTACAATGCAATAAATAATTCGCTTTCAGTCTGACCAACGATAGACTCTGGTTTTCTCTTCAGCACGAATAAATCTTTCACTTTTTACTAAAGATTTCCGTGGAGAGTAACAACCGTGAGTTTCAGGTAATTTAATTTTGTTTTTAATGCCTGGCTCACGCTGCCCTTAAGCAGTCAAACAAAGCAACGGCAGTTGCATACTGAACAACCAGTGAGAACCGATAAGCCGCAAGGCAAGGCGGTAGGTAACTCAAATCTTCAATGGCTCAGAACGCCATTATGGGGAAATGTCAACATCAATCCGTGAGTGGACATCTGTTAGACAGACGATCTCACCCGTCAGGGTTTGGATCTTAAAAACTGGACATTAAATACACAGGTGTTTAAGATGTAAGTCCACAGAAGGGGGTTACCCTCAAGTATACATGAGGGCATCTCGCCACAATTACAAAAGCTCAGTATGTGTACATCACATTCATGGGGTCATTCAGCATCGTGTATCTGGCTTCACCAATTTCCGCTTCTTTCTTCGTTGCCAAAACGGATCAGAAGACAGTTCGTCACAGTCATACTGGTGGTATCTCATGGGTTTCAGAGAAGTTTGCTTCTCGAATTTTCAATGAATACTTGCACACGATCTTGGCCCGCTCATAATACGTCCAACCTGTTACATCAGGGAACGTTCTTTTACCCATAGTTACCTATGTACCTATTATCTATGTACCGCAGCTGCGGTTGACGGGGTGAGGGTTCAGTGCTAGCTTCGGCAGCACATATACTAAAATTGGAACGATACAGAGAAGATTAGCATGGCCCCTGCGCTAGGATGACACGCAAATTCGTGAAACGTTCCATAAGACCGCCCTCTTAAAAAAAAATAGAGCATTACAGTATCGGTTATACCAACCATGTAACGAAATAGTAAGCCGCTTAAGGCAGCTCATTATTAAAACATTTCGTGTGCTTACATAGGTTGTAAACCTCGGAAGTTTCCAACATCATACTTCAAGTACCCGTATTCTGTTAAACGGGATGGGATGGAAAACTGCGTTCATCTGCACTAACAGTGCAGGTATCTGGGTGGTAAACGTATTTTCAAAGACGTTTGCCTCTATTTGCGTCTGTAAACATCTTTCTACAAGGTGTCACCAAAGTTCAGACTCTATTTATCCTACCTACAGCGCCAGGCAATTTGAGGTTGGGTTCAGATTTATTACAGTTTTCATATTTTGGAACCCTTTCAACAAAGGGGAATTAAGTTTCATATTTTTTGAACCTTTACAACAAATGAGAATTAAGTTTCTCACTTTGGAAAACATTTTTCTTCTAGCCTTGCCTTCGGCAATGGTGCTTCGACAAGGGTTTTGTTTTCATATTTGGGTGCCTTGTATTCCAAGCCACCGTATTTGAGTTTCTCATGACAAAGCAGATCTTCGGACGAAATCCGCTTTCGTATTCTTCACATCAATATACCAATAGTGCTTCCTGTGTGGACAGCACATTCTTGAATTCTGAATGTGGTACACGCGTTACGCGTTTATATATGTACCGAACGTCTACAGTACGTGATATGAATACGTTGTTTGTTCTATATGATACTGCAAACTGGGGTTAGCCAGTTTCTCAGCAGACATTATCCAGTTGGATAATAATGACTACAAATCAGACTTACTTTAAGGCTAAGTTACAATCGCCTACGTCAGTAATAGTTCATCCCACAGGTTCTGTGGGAATGTCAGACCCAACGGGTCGTGCAGCGGCTACGACGCGGCTACATAGCCTTCAGTGCACCACGTTTGTGCACGGTTATACGTTATTAATGGTGGCGCCATCAGCATTTAGCTTTGGCCTGCCTACTGTTACAAGTATCAAACAGCTCTCCCGCCCACGAGGGAAGCTTTGGTACGTCCCAAGAGTACTCCAGTGACCCCTAGTGGATGATAAAGAAAATAGGATTTTGGTACTTACCAGGTAAATCCTTTTCTTTGAATCCATAGGGGGCACTGGACGCCCGCCCAGAGCAGTTTTACCTGGGTTGTTTTAAGCTCAAGGGAGCTTAGTGAACAAATTTAGCTTGGATGGTATTAAGCTCAAAGGAGCTTATGGTAACACATTTTCACCAATTGGCTCAAATTATAAAGTTCTATCGGTTAAGGTGTCAACTGTTTAGTTGACAATAAGGTTACGGATCAACTTTGTGGTTGTCCGTTATGTTATAGGAATTCTCCATTGTCAACCTCTCTATATCCTGTTCGCTCAGTAAAAAACACTGGCAAAGTACACTGAGGTACTTGGGGATATGGAGGGGGGGGAGAGTCCTAAATTTGAATATTCAGTGCCTTTGATCGGCTACGCCCGTCCATATCCCAAGAGTACTCCAGTGCCCCCTATGGATTCAAAGAAAAGGATTTACCTGGTAAGTACCAAAATCCTATTATTTTGCCGGCTGGCATCCAAAATGAATGTAATGTCCATTCTGTCAGGATGGTATTAGAGACCTGTCACTGGACAGGTGATGCTGACTTTAAAAGGCGCATAGAGATTCTGCCTTATAAGGGTGAGGAATTACTTGGGGATGGTCTCTGGGACCTCGTATCCGCAGCAACAGCTGGGAAGAAATATTTTTACCTCAGTTTTCCTCACAGACTAAGAAAGCACTGTATTATCAGGTACAGTCCTTTCGGCTTCAGAAAAGCAAGCGGGTCAAAGCCGCTTCCTTTCTGTACAGAGACAAGGGAAGAGGGAAAAAGCTGCACCAGTCAGCCTGTTCCCAGAATCATAATTCTTCTCTCGCTTCCTCTGAGTCCACAGCATGACGCGGGGGCTCCACAGGTATAGCCAGGTACGGTGGGGGGCCGTCTCAAAAATTTCAGCGATCAGTGGGCTCGCTCACAGGTGGATCCCTGTTTCATTCAAGTAGTATTTCAGGGGTACAAGCTAGAATTCGAGATGTCTTCCCCCCGCCGTTTCCTCAAATATGCCTTGCCGACAACTCCCTCAGGCAGGGAGGCTGTGCTGCATGTCCCCATTTACTATCCTCGCCAGGAGTACCTCAGATTTGTGGTACAGGATTACCATTACCAAGTCCAGACTCTGCCGTTTGGACTGTACATGGCACCGAGGGTGTTACCAAGGTAATGGCCGGAATGATGATACTCCTTCGAATTCTGGACACAGACCAGAAATAAGTGTTTCTCCCGGAGGAGAAAGCCAAGGAGCTGTCATCTCTAGTCAGAGACCTCCTGAAGCCAAAACAGTTATCGGTGCATCATTGCACGCGAGTCCTGGGAAAAATGATAGCTTCCTACGAAGCAATCCCATTCGGCAGGTTCCATGCAAGAACTTTTCAGGGGGACCTGTTAGACAAGTGGTCCGGGTCGCATCTTCAGATGCATCGGCTGATAACCCTGTCTCCAAGGACCAGGGTATCTCTACTGTAGTGGCTGCAGAGTGCCCATCTTCAAGAGGGCCGCAGGTTCGACATACAGGACTAGGTCCTAGTGACCATGGATGCCAGCCTTTGGGGCTGGGGGGCAGTCACACAGGGAAGAAACTTCCAGGGACTTTGGTCAAGTCAGGTGACTTCCCTACATAAATATTCTGGAACTGAGGGCCATTTACAATGCCCTGAGTCAGGCAAGGCCTCTGCTTTAAAACCAGCCGGTCCTGATCCAATCAGACAACATCACGGCAGTCGCCCATGTAAACCAACAGGGCGGCACAAGAAGCAGGATGGCGATGGCAGAAGCCACAAGGATTCTCCGATGGGCGGAAATTCATGTGTTAGCACTGTCAGCAGTGTTCATTCCCGGAGTGGACAACTGGGAAGCAGATCTTCTCAGCAGACACGACTTCCACCCGAGAGAGTGGGGACTTCATCCAGAAGTCTTCCAAACGATTGTACACCATTGGGAAAGGCCACAGGTGGACATGAAGGCGTCCCGCCTCAACAAAAAGCTATAAAAGATATTGCGCCAGGTCAAGGGACCTTCAGGCGATAGCTGTGGACGCTCTGGTAACACCGTGGGTGTACCAGTCGGTTATGTGTTCCCCCCTCTGCCTCTCATACCAAAGGTACTGAGAATAATAAGAAGGCGAGGAGTAAGAACGATACTCGTGGTTCCGGATTGGCCAAGAAGAGCCTGGTACCCAGAACTTCAAGAAATTATATCAGAGGACCCATGGCCTCTGCCGCTCGGACAGGACCTGCTGCAGCAGGGGCCCTGTCTGTTCCAAGACTTACCGCGGCTACGTTTTGATGGCATGGCGGTTGAACGCCGGATCCTAAAGGAAAAGGGCATTCCGGAGGAAGTCATTCCTACGCTGATTCAAGCCAGGAAAGATGTAACTGCAAAACATTATCACCGCATATGGCGGAAATATGTTGCTTGGTGTGAGGCCAAAAAAGGCCCCAACAGAGGAATTTCAACTAGGTTGATTTCTACATTTCCTACAAGCAGGAGTGTCTATGGGCCTAAAATTAGGCTCCATTAAGATACAGATCTCGGCTCTGTCGATTTTCTTCCAGAAAGAATTAGCTTCAGTACCTGAAGTTCAGACATTGTAAAAGGAGTGCTGCATATTCAGCCCCCGGTTGTGCCTCCAGTGGCACCTTGGGATCTCAACGTGGTGTTGAGTTTCTTAAAATCACATTGGTTTGAACCACTAAAAACCGTGGCTCTAAAATATCTCACGTTGAAAGTGGTCATGTTATTGGCCTTGGTTTCGGCCAGGCGTGTATCAGAATTGGCGGCTTTGTCATATTATCTAATTTTCCATATGGATAGGGCAGAATTGAGGACTCGTCCCCAGTTTCTCCCTAAGGTGGTATCCGCTTTTCACTTGAACCAACCTATTGTGGTGCCTGCGGCTACTAGGGACTTGGAGGATTCCAAGTTACTGGACGTAGTCAGGGCATTGAAAAATTATGTTTCCAGGACGGCTAGAGTCAGGAAAATTGACTCGCTATTTATCCTGTATGCACCCAACAGACTGGGTGCTCCTGCTTCTAAGCAGACTATCGCTCGCTGGATCTGTGACACGATTCAGCAGGCGCATTCTGCGGCTGGACTGCCGCATCCTAAATCAGTGAAAGCCCATTCCACAGGGAAGGTGGGCTCATCTTGGGCGGCTGCCCGAGGGGTCTCGGCTTTACAACTTTGCCGAGCTGTTACTTGGTCAGGGGCAAACACGTTTGCAAAATTCTACAAATTTGATACCCTGGCTGAGGAGGACCTTGAGTTCTCTCATTCGGTGCTGCAGAGTCATCCGCACTCTCCCGCCCGTTTGGGAGCTTTGGTATAATCCCCATGGTCCTTTCGGAGTTCCCAGCATCCACTAGGACGTCAGAGAAAATAAGATTTTACTCACCGGTAAATCTATTTCTCGTAGTCCGTAGTGGATGCTGGGCGCCCATCCCAAGTGCGGATTGTCTGCAATACTTGTAAATAGTTATTGCTAACTAAAGGGTTATGGTTGAGCCATCTGTTGAGAGGCTCAGTTGTTTTCATACTGTCAAACTGGATATAGTATCACGAGTTGTACGGTGTGATTGGTGTGGCTGGTATGAGTCTTACCCGGGATTCAAAATCCTTCCTTATTATGTCAGCTCGTCCGGGCACAGTGTCCTAACTGAGGCTTGGAGGAGGGTCATAGTGGGAGGGGCCAGTGCACACCAGGTAGTCATAAATCTTTCTAGAGTGCCCAGCCTCCTTCGGAGCCCGCTATTCCCCATGGTCCTTTCGGAGTTCCCAGCATCCACTACGGACTACGAGAAATAGATTTACCGGTGAGTAAAATCTTATTTTCCACTTTTTTGGGCGAACTAAAAAATTGTGCTACTACTGTAGACCTAGCGCGCTTTAGGTCACGTGTCGCTTCCCAGAGCCTCTGTTAGCTTGGTTTATTATCCACTTCCTTCTGACCTCAGATGAAGGCCTTTCCTATTGGCCAGTCATGGTTCGCTGGTAGGGACTCTGCAATCCAGCAGTAGAGAGAGATGTCTGTGTCTGTTATATGTATTGCTGGGTATTTCAGACTTACTGTGATGGTGGTCTGTAGGGCGCCACGGTTATAGTGCTGGCTAAGCTAAATGATACACCAGATACGGACTGTACCTCTTACCCTGGTTGTAAGTTGGGGAGTTGTCTTCAAGTCTTGGAACTTTCATAACACTTAGTTTTTAAAAGCTGAAACTATTAGATGGATTCTGATACATTGGGTTTCTTTCTATCATATATAAAATCTAAAAGTGTTATTTTATCTGTGCAAAAATGTTCCTAGGGTCCCCAAAACATGCTCTGATTGGCTGTGAGACTCCTAGGAGGAGTATAAATGGGCAAAACGATCATTGCTGACATCCGGTTCCTGCACGACTCTGATAACCATATATAATATTATTGTATATTTAGGTTTTATATATTCATAGTACATGTTGCTGTATAAGAGATAATCATGGATCTTACACTTCATTTTTAAATAAGTGGTTTCATTGTTTTTATGACTCTTATTTCCAATTATAATCTCTGCTGAGGAAAAAAAGTACAACAAAATTATTGTAGACAAGACCCCTTAATGATATAGATGGGCATAAACCGGTCACATGAAGAATTTAGTGGATCCAAGTTAGCGTTAGAACTTTACATCTGGCAAGCCGCTCTGTTTGGCTAGCACTATGTCCAGCACTTGTTTGTAGTGAGATGTATTCACCAACTTGCCGCATAATCTGAATCTGCCTCTGTCCCTACAGGGAAGCCGCTCGGGAATGCCGCCGGAAAAAGAAAGAGTATGTAAAGTGTCTAGAGAACAGAGTAGCGGTCCTGGAAAATCAAAACAAGACACTGATTGAAGAACTGAAAGCACTTAAAGACCTTTATTGCCACAAATCTGACTGAGGGGCTGATACATTTAGGGTTATGAACGCCTATAGAGGAGAGACTGGTTGGCCCATAACCAGATGAACTTTTTTATTTTCATTTTGTTTCTATATTACCCCTTTATGCAAAACTGCCTGACAGCGACTAAAGGATTTCATTCATCCGTGCTTCTGCATTAAGCTGTGAATGCTCCCAGCTCCTTCCTCCGTTCCCAAGTGAGTAAATTACATCTTTCAAGATCAAGAAGACGACAAACTTATTTTATGTTCTTTTTTTAATCGTACGTTTTGTTACTTGGCTCTTCTGCTTTGTCCTTCCTATGTTCGCTTCGCACTATTGGTGAAGGGAGAGCTTGTGTATATACAATGCGTTCAGGCTTCTCTTTCACTGATGTGGCTCTTAGTACAATTTATACTGTAGTTTTGGGGTCTCTGCCCTGCTCCACCTAACACCTGTACCCTTCGACGTCCGCCCCACGCATAATTCATTCAAATGATATGGAAAATAGGAAGCTTGATAAGTTGTTGATTCCAGTGTGTTAGAAGTACCGGCATTTGGAGGAACACCATGGTTATTCCCTTTTGGAGCAGTCAGACGTTGTCAATATTGTTTTTTTTATTCTTTTCGGACTGTTGTGCAAAGCCAGCTGCCACTCGCGGTCAACTGACAAGTTACTACGTGGAGCCGTTGTGCATTAATGGAAGGGTGGACCTTTCTAAGCACACCAAGGTACAGTTGATAAAGTTTTAAAGGACGGAAGAAAGTAAATGAAGCACTCCTCATTGCAGCATCAAATCTTGCAAAATATTAATTTGTAACATACATACCCAGGTATCTAGAGAGAAACCCATTGTCTGAGCACCCATGGAACAATGAAACTCTGGGCAATTTTAAAAAAACTGAGTTCAATTCTATTTGTACTGTATCTCTTTAAACTCAAATCCCTATCACCAGCAACCTATTGTGGAATGTTTGACTCCACGTGTATATTTATGGAAGAAAAAAAAAGTTTATTTTCTGTCTTCACTGCCTGGCCCCAATTTGGAAAGGATGGAGAGAAAAACAAAAGTAAAAATTGCACCGCAAATTTTCCCCATTTTACAATGGTTGTAACGGCCTTGTTGCAATGTTTATTTTGTGTGGCCATTGGTTTTCTATATCCTCTGCTCACAGCGACCTTTAACAGAAGCTTACTTTGTGTTTGGGATTTGTTGGTCTTGTAAAATATTTTATGTTGAGTAGAGTTATCATGTACTATTTGAAATACATTTTGTATTTTAAAACTATGATGTATTATTTGCATCAGAACATTTTTTTACTTTGTGTGTGTGTGTAGGTCTTTGTGCTCATGTGCTATTAGCGATTGTATATAACTTTTTATTTTTATTTTATTTTAACTTTTTCATATATATAAGTATATATAACTGAATTTAATTTCTGTAAAATCCTACATTTGTAATCAGAGTATATTGGAGATTTGTTTTGTTACATTCTCAGGCAGATCCTAGAGACTGTCCCCTATTGCATGGAACGAGAAAACGACGCAATTTCCTCTGCCAATTTCTGTCATTGACAAACTGATTAGAAGACTGGTATCGGCAACCTACCGCGCTGGGAGCTGCGATGAAATAGACCAGCAGCTGTCGGGGTATCCTGGAAAATTTAGCAACGGTTCGGGGTACAAAGGTCATCCGTCGCTATTAGTTCTGTTACGTTATGGCCTCTGAGAATGCTGTGCAGCTGGACTGGAATAGAATGTTGTAAGAAGTGTGATGTAATGAATGCAACTTGGTTTTCCAGACTAACAAATCATAGAAAGACATGAATGAATCTATCCCCTAAGGGGCCCTTTACATTTCATCCAGTTTTTGTGTTTCATTTCTCCTGGTAACATGTACATCAAAAATGTGGCCATTGCCTTTTATAGCCAGAAAGATCAGCAGTAATTAATGTTGTCACACATACCCGTGCTTTTCTATTCAGAAATAGCCCTGTTGAATTGTCATGTTAAAAACACTTTAAATATTCTGAAAACTGCTCCCTCATTTAATTACTACAACTGCTGATTTGCAGTGTCTGGGACCCTGTGTGGATATTGGTGATGCCAGACCGTTCTCTGGGGAGAAACCACAGTTGGCACTGTCTGTACACTTTTACTGCATCAAGTCGGGGGGCGTTAGGGTGTTGATTCCCGGAGAATAATGCCATGGGCTGATGTAGGACGGGGTACAGAGGTTTTGTTATTCAGGTTAAGGTGTGTTGTGGGTTGTTTTTTTTTTACTAATTAAATTTAATAGATCAATAAACCACCACCATGAAGATCAAATAAATCAGTGTTATCCTGACATTTCACTGATGCTCTAATGGAAAAGTACTGCCGCTGTTGCAGACCTGCTTCTCCCATAGTCTATAGAACAGTGTCCTAATGCACAGGACTGGAGACTGGGGCTGCAGTCAGGTCTGGTTATACAACCTCAGTGTCTGTCTGACTCCTCTGCAGAACGCCTAACGTGGCATCCTGTGTCAGGAGTGAACGTTGGGTATAAACACACCATTCATTTAAAATAAAATATTCTGCTGAATAATGCTTTGACTTGAATATATATATTACATGCTGACGGTGACTTCTATTGCGTTTGCGTGTGGTTGTTCTTTAAACCGTAAGTTGGTAATACATCTGCCTTATAATGGAGTGTGATTGACTTGTGAACGGGTAGGCCTGGAATGTTACATTGAAGAAGCCTTTATTTATCTTTGTATTTGTAACGTCCTCTGTCAGTGGGAAGTGAAAGCGTGTTCATTCCCTGCGATAGGTTATTAGCCTATCAGTGTTGGAGAATAGTAGCATGCATTTGCAAGAAGACACCTTTAGCGTTGCAATCTGAAATTGCCACAGCAAGTATCAAAGACAAAAGCAATGGGCAACTCGCGCTGTCAATGCAAATTATTTACTTGGGGTCACATTCAGAAATGAGAGCAAAAGGTTTATGGCAATTACAATCCTTAGCGTTAGTATAGGTTGTGCCATTGTCATATTTGCATCATTGTGTTGCAGCCTTGTAGTGTGTATGTAATGTAGCTCCAGTCTGACTTGGCTAAATCTGGTTTCTAAGTGCTAGTAATGTACCTGCTTGTCCTGTCCAATGAACCATGGTGGTCATTCCGAGTTGTTCGCTCGCTAGCATTTTTTAGTAGCCGTGCAAACGCTATACCGCCTCCCACTGGGAGTGTATTTTAGCTTAGCAGAAGTGCGAACGAAAGGCTTGCAGAGCGGCGGCATAATTTTTTTTGTGTATTTTTAGAGTAGCTCAAAACCTACTCAGCGCTTGCGATCACTTCAGACTATTCAGTTCCTGTTTTGACGTAACAAACACGCCCTGCGCTCGCCCTGGCACGGCTGCGTTTTTCCGCACACTCCCTGAAAACGGTCAGTTGACACCCAGAAATGCCCACTTCATGTCAATCACTCTGCGGCCAGCAGTGCGACTGAAAAGTGGTGCTAGACCTTGTGTGAAATTACATAGTTGTAAAATTACTTTGCGCGTGCACATTGCGCCGCATGCGCAGAAGTGCCGATTTTTTGCCTCATCGCTGCACAGCGAACGAAAGCAGCTAGCGATCAACTCTGAATGACCACCTATATTCTTCAATATTAATTTCACGTGTCCATAAAACTGTGCTATTGAAGAAACCGTTTTCTATTGTGATGACCTGAAAATTCTGTTGCTATAATGTGAAACTAGCAATGTGATTTTATTCTAATCCTGTCGTCACTTCAGTAGTCATAGGATATATTGTTTGTGCCCTCTTCACGTTCCTTTTAATTTGTGCACCATGGTAGTTTTATCTTCTAGGTGACATGTAATAATATACAGGTTGAGTCTCCCTTATCCAAAATGCTTGGGACCAGAGGTATTTTGGATATGGGATTTTTCCGTATTTTGGAATAATTAGATACCATAATGAGATATCATGGTGATGGGACCTAAATCTAAGCACAGAATGCATTTATGTTACATATACACCTTATACACACAGCCTGAAGGTCATTTTAGCCAATATTTTTTATAACTTTGTGCATTAAACAAAGTTTGTGTACATTGAGCCATCAGAAAACAAAGGTTTCACTATCTCCCTCTCACTCAAAAAAGTCTGTATTTCGGAATATTCCGTATTTCGGAATATTTGGATATGGGATACTCAACCTGTATATGTACACCTGGCGGGTGGTATTCATGTGACCGCCGGTCAGCTGACCGACAGTCACATGACCTCCTCCACCAGCCTGACGGGTCACTGTCCCGATGGTCGGCATGCCGACCAACAGGGACTATTTCCACTCGTGGGTGTCCACGACACCCATAGAGTGGGAATAGAACCTGTGGCGACCGCAGGTCGCCACCGAGCCCGCAGCGTGGCGAGCCTGCAAGGGGCTTGCTGCACTCCGCCCCTCCCCGCCAGGATCCCGGCGTCTGTAAGCTGACCGGCGGTCAGCCGTACTACACCCCACCTAGCTGTTGTATATAGCTGATTTGAATTGTAAATCCCATGGACATGCCGTCTTTAAGCAAACAGTGGTTGAGTTTGATCCAGAAGAGAGTAAACCCTTTTATAATATTGGGCTGTACATCTACCTGATCATGTCCTGTTATCCTGGACTTTAGGTGGTTACCCACTAGGTGATTTCTGCCTAAAAAATAAACCATAACGACATTTTATGAAGTTATTTGTTTTTAGCCTGAAATCGTCCAGTGCGTATGGGGGTGATATTGATGAATGATGCGCGCTTCCTCACGTCGTTCAGTGTTTACCAATCTTGAGCGGACATGCAGCTCAACCCTTTAATGTAGGGCTGAGCTGCATGTTCGGGAATACCCGATCACACCCTAAACCGATGCCTTGTTGTGTTATGCTCCTCTGAGCATTGCTTTAGTCATAACAATTACAGCGGCGACACTCGGGCGCACAGATGTATATAACGGAGGAATTACTGCACTAGAAACAGTAAATGTATGATATGACCTCTTTGGTGCTGCCACATTAGAGAAGGTTCTTTGAGAAGTAATGAGACAAAGCTATCGTAATAAGAATATCTCTGTAAGAGATAGATAGATAGATAGATAGATAGATACATACATACATACATGCATATATATGTATATGTGTATGTGTGTCATGTATATATGTGTGTGTGTGTGTGTGTATGTATGTATATATATATATATGCGAGGCGGGTCTTCCTGGTCACACCAGACCAATTTTTCCTCTAGGTTGAAGGCTAGTTGACATATTTATCTCTGTGTATTGTCACAATAACCTATATGTGAGTCACTGAGAGATTCTTCTTATGATATCTTTGTACTTATCACAGAACCTCATCTAGTGTGCCGGCTCCCAAGAGGTCATACACCCTCTGGATATACTGTCTTGGTCATATTCCTTTAGTATGCTGCACATTGTGCTAGCACCATCGTCGCCAGCGATTGTGATCTGTGCTTTGCAGCCTTATTGTCCGCTCGCGCGTGTAAAAGGCATGAAACTTGCGTGTACTTTAGATGCATTCCACGTTTGCCAATACAAATTATTGTACTTGTATTGTGTTGCATTTTGAAAGTGTACATGTTACATTCAAGTATTAGCGCGTAATTGCGGGAACAAGGCCATAAACCGGCCTGTCTGTAATGCTGTTTTCAGGGCACACTCAAAAAGTGTTAGTAGAGATTGAGTGCGAGTAAGCCTATTTTATATAGTTATCAAGTCATTGGAACTTTCTTAACTCCTTTTCTCCTTATGTTCAATGGTGTGTGTGTGTGTGTATATGTATATGTGTGTATATATATATATATATTAGTAAAAAAAAAGTTTGACTGAAACATTGAGCAAGCTGTGTGTGTGCTGTGATTTCTTATCAGAAGACCAGTGAGTGCCGCCTGTGGCTTTGCATACAGTATATTTGGCCTTCATTGACCTAGGAGGGCACCAAGAAAAGCACTGTGTTGTGCAATTTGTGGAGTGCCTGATATAGAGAGAGAGAGATCTATCACTATATCACCGTGTGAAGCAGCGGAACGCTGGACGGCTGGCAATGAACCACAAGAGGCCCCACTCTGCCATATTGTCCTATCCCTCTGTCAGCAATATGATTGCATTTTTATTCTCTTAATGAGTTCTCGTTATAAATTAATTTTGTTCGTCAGGGTCCATAGGGCTCCACAGGGAATACCTTGGGGTTGTAGGTGGTTGGATAAGACTGGGCACCAAACGGTTAAAGCTTTTACAGCTCCCAGGATGCTCCGGCCCTTGTTTATTAAATAGTCATACACCAAATTGGTGTAACAGGGTCAATCAGATGCTATCTGACGAATGTCTATCAGAGCCTTCTCCTTATGTTACACAGCTGACTCAGAATTCTCCTGTATATCCCTCTGATGACTTCTACGGAATAATCTAGTCTAACCTGCCTCCTATTCCTTAGTCATGTACACAAAAGGCTTCATTTACTCCATATTTAATAGAACATAGGGGGTCATTCCGAGTTGTTCGCTCGTTGACTATTTTTGCTATGCTGCAATTTGTTGCAAACTACGCATGCGCAAGGCACGCAGGGCGCATGCGCTTAGTTATTTAACTAAAAACTTAGTAGATTTGCTGTGAATCCTGCGGCGCATTTCAGTCGCACTGCTGTTCGGTAAGTGATTGACAGGAAAGGGGCGTTTCTGGGTGGTAACTGAGCGTTTTCCCGGCGTTTGCAAAAAAATGCAGGCGTCAGGGAAAAACGCAGGAGTGTCTGGAGAAACGGGGGAGTGGCTGGCCGAACGCAGGGCGTGTTTGTGACGTCAAACCAGGAACTAAACGGACTGAGCTGATCACAGTCTAGGAGTAGGTCTGGAGCTACTCAGAAACTGCAAAGAATTATTTATTAGCAATTCTGCTATGCTAAGATACACTCCCAGAGGGCGGCGGCCTAGCGTGTGCAATGCTGCTAAAAGCAGCTAGCGAGCGAACAACTCAGAATGGGGGTCTTAGTTTAGAACTGGTTTTACGGTTGTGATTGTACTGGAAGAGGCGCATACAATTGTGGTGTTATTTCCTCGCTGTTGTATGTAGATGTTACAGAAAAACTCGTTCCATTGTTGTCGGTTAATTGTATAAAAATCAAATCGAGGAATTAATTTGAACAAGTTGCATTTAGTAACGAGTATGCAGCGGTTAGATGATCTGCTGTGGTTTTCATAGACCTGGTAATAATTATATTGAGATTCATTGTATATGACAATTCTAGGAGACTGGAAAGGAAATTTGGGTCAGCGATTGTATTTGTGCTGTATGGCCGGTGCCCCCCATGAACAAGGTGCAAGAGATCCTAATTTCCCCTCTTGTAGCCCGTTTCCATCTGGTGATCACGGTGTGCCGTGGTTGTAAGCCCTATATCGGTGGTGGGCTCTATGATCCGTTGAGGGGCCGCGTCACAAGTTTTCGGAACCGTTTTAGGGCAGCGCACACAATATTTTGTATTTACAGTACATAGCATTGTAATAGTATTATTGTAAGATCCCACCTGGCATTTTCCCAAAAATGTACAACTAAAACCAGAAAAACAATCCCTCACGCGCAACCAATAAAATTGATAAAATATAAATATATCAATATAAATCCAATACTAGTGTTTTGTTTTATTTAGGGGGAGATCCACTATCACTTAGCGAGTGATAGTGGAGAGAGAGAAAGTGATCACTCATTGCGTATGGTAAATGGTGCTCCAGCCAATCAGCTCCTGACATGAGTTTCAAAAATGAAAGTTGGGAGCTGATTGGCTGGAGCACCACTTATCATACGTAACTTTTTTTATCACTTGTTTACAAATAGGCCTCATCATTCCAGCCAATCAGCTCCTAACTGCCATATTACAGGGTATGTTTGAAAAAAATGTCGGGAGCTGATTGGTTGATAGTTTATCTCCACTTTATCATTCTCCAACGCTTTAGTACATCTGCCCCTTAGACTGTTGTACAGAGGGAAGGAAGGATCCCTCAATATCCCAATAGCAGCTAACTACCCCACATTCGTTATCAGCTATACGGCAGCACAGTCCGTGACGTTGTCATTGTGACATTTACGACACTGCTGTGAAAGTGCACACACTTCTGGCAGATGATTTTAATAATTTCTAGATCAGGCATGTCCAAACTGCGGCCCTCCAGCTGTTGTGAAACTACACATCCCGGCATGCCCTGACAGTTTTGCTGTTAGAGAATGCTAAAGCTGTGTCAGGGCATGCTGGGATGTGTAGTTTCTCAACCGCTGGAGGGCCGCAGTTTGGACATGCCTGTTCTAGATGTAATAGAAAATCATTGACGTTACTGTCCAAAAACACACACCACCCTGCGCTGTTCCTGACTTCTGCACTGTGCAACTCAGGCCCCAGAAGTTGTTATTAATACTGTAGCGTTTGGTAGACGCTTTCTTATGTGACGCCATGGCAGCTTGCAGGCTAGAGGCGATGGGATGTCCTCTCTTTAGCCATTCTTGCTACACTTTGGATTGGCCGATGCGAGGGGACGGATTATCTGAAACAGATTAATGTGTTTAATGAACATTCTCTTTATTGTGATCATTGTGTCCTCTCCTGCTGGTGCGGCTGCAGAGTAGTGTTCCCGTCACACTTGCAGCAGCTGAGTTTGCTGCGCTGCTTCTGCGCTTTTAGCTGCGGTTGTGAATCCTCTCACTGGACTGGACACAGCTTTATGGAACCTATCAGTTGGTGACTAGAAGGAACACTTTGCCTTTACATCCCTGGCAAAAACAGGATAGGCAAATGTAACACCGTGCACGTAGCCTTCCTGGGTGCAGGTTTTCTAATTCCTCTGATCGCAGATGTGCAAAGTTCAGCGAACCCTTACCTGGTGCTGGGAGGATTAAGGGGCTTTATTCATTAAAAAGGTGAATATAGTTAGAGAAAAAAAAAAAGAATAATGTATTTTTATTTCTCAATTAATATAAAAAAATGGTTCCCTCCAATGTTTGCCTGGATGGGGAACTGGATTGTTCAATATGCATGGCATAATACAAAGGCGGCGTTGCCCCTTACCCATAAGCCCAATACGAAGGCTTGATGAATGGAGAGAAACGCTTGGCGGAGTACCGTACAGTTTGTGTAGTAAAGCAGTGTCTTCTACAGCAGCCTCCTGTAGGTCATGCCTGGCGTGAGAGAGATGGAAGGTAGCGTATTGCTGTATACCATACTGTCCTCCTGCCAACCTCTCCGCCGGGGTATAGAGTCCGCGTGGGGCTTATTTACCAACATAGTTCATTGTTTTCATGTATTCTAGAAGAAAATAACTAACCCCTCCCCATGGCGCTTGTGTTATACATTATTATGTAACATAAATGCAACAAGGCAGCTAATGACACTGATACCTGATAGGGAAAATCTGTTCTGACAGCTGAAATCTATGTTATAACATTGCTCATATCCTGCATCTAAAGCATTACGGAGTATTACATTCATTGTATGTTTTGATTTTGGAAACTGCATTTTGGCAGGAAATTTTGTACGTAGTCTGTGTGGATTTATCTAGTAGACGACTAATTACAGTAATTGTATTAAATGGTGTTTCACCAATATACGGAGGTCCTGATGGGGCTGTTATGTGCTGCCAGTGTGCAGTCTGAATGCCCTGTGTTTGTGTACCACAAGCGCTACATTGTGTATTTACAGCACACAGTGTGTCAGTATAGGGTCACAATATGGATGTGTGATATGAACCGGACAAACCCTAAGAGAATGTTCTTGTATGAAGTAATTGTGTGACTGCAAACGCCCAACCTGCATTACAGCAACTGGTAATTAAGTGAATACTGCCATTTCTAATCTCTAGTAATAGAGGCTGCGCCAGGGGTTATAAACATGGACACCATGAGGTGAACCAGCCGTTATTATGCACTGCAATGCATCAGTCACCTATTCATTACATATATATAGCTTAGGCCTATACATGTGGTGAATTATACCGTATGGAATTGATGCGGCTTTAATGAGAATGTTGTCCCAAACTCCTGTATGCCCGATCGTTCTCTCTAAATCTTTCTCTCTCCCTTCAGCGGATACAGAGTTGCTCTTGACACATTACACCGCTGCACTTCTGACACGGATATGTAATATGTAACTCGGCACACCAGGGATATGTATCATGTGTAAATTGCTTATTATTGACCATATTAGTGGTTTTCAGTATGATAAAGGGGACACAGTGTTCTCATAAATGGGTGTAGATACCGGTGTAGCATGGACAGAACATAATGACCTTTTTATGACGAATATTTAGAAGAAGAAAAAAAGTATTATATACAAAATAATAGTATTTTATAGATGTGCCATGAGTTTTGTATATAAGCTATTCAGACTGAGGTTTCTACTGTATATAAACTGTTTTCTTTTGCATTTCAATTTGCTGTTTTTTAAACTGGAAGAGGCGACACTTTGTGTAAATTGGGTGATTGTTTAGATACGTGTAACTGCGCTTACTGTGTTGTATAAAGCTGTAAATATATATATATGTAGTACCAGCCGACGGTACACTTATTTTCCACTTTTTGTATAAACTTAAACCATCAGCGTGTGTGACAGGGTCTTATTTGCTTACTCCCCAAATTCTCTTTTTGGATGAAACAAAATCTTTAATTTTGTTCATAGTTGCATAATCATTGTACAGTGCTTTTTTTTATATAAATACTCTGTTGTTTCAATAATGTTTTCCATACATTCAGTATAAAGATTTTTCTCCTGGGGGTGGGGAAGAAAGGGCGGAAAAAGTGTTTGCTGTAGCGTTAGACTCGTTAACCACTTGTGTAAATGAGCCGCCGGGAACCAGATCTTATCATGCGCCACTTCAGATGAAGGCTGGTGCCTGAGCAGCAAAGGGGTGAACGCATTGGGAGAGGATGATGAGACCAGCCACAACCACCAAACCAACCGTTTCCTAAGTGTTCCGTTGTCTGGGCAGCAAGCTGAGAAGAATGATCCAGAAATCTACGTGAGGTTTTATTAATTGTCATCAAACACTAAAGTATGGACTCTCAAACTAAAGGTGTGTACACACTGTGCAATATTTCTTTCGATTTTGACTACAGTGGGGCAAAAAAGTATTTGGACAGCCACCGATTGTGCAAGTTGACCCACTTAAAAAGATAAGAGATGTCTGTAATTTCCATCATAGATACACTTCAACTGTGAGAGACAGAATCTGAAAAAAAAAACAGGAAATCACATTGTATGATTTTTAAACCATTTACTTGTATGTTCTTGTGGAATATAAATATTTGGACACCTACCAAGCAGCAAGATTTCTGTCTCTCACAGACCTGTTACTTCTTCTTTAAGAAGCTCTTCTATCCTCCACTCGTTACCTGTATTAATGGCACCTGTTTGAACTGGTTATCTGTATAAAAGACACCTGTCCACACACTCATACAGTCAGACTGCTACCTCTCCACCATGGCCAAGACCAGAGAGCTGTCTAAGGACACCAGGGACAAAATTGTAAAGCTGCACAAGGCTGGGATGAGCTACTCGACAATAGACAAGCAGCTTGGTGAGAAGAGATCAACTGTTGGCGCAATTATAAAAAAATGGAAGAAATACAAGATCACTGACAATCTCCCTCGACCTGAGGCTCCATGCAAGATCTCACCTCGTGGGGTATCAATGATCTTGAGAACGGTGAGAAATCAGCCCAGAACTACCCGGGGAGACCTGGTCAATGACCTCGAGAGCTGGGACTACAGTCACAAAGGTTACCATTAGTAACGCACTACGTCGTAATGTATTGAAATCCGGCAGCGCCCGAAAGGTCCCCCTGTTTAAGCCAGCACATGTCCAGGCCCGTCTAAAGTTTGCCAGTGACCATCTGGATGATCCAGAGGAGGATTGGGAGAATGTAATGTGGTCAGATAAGAGCAAAATCGAACTTTTTGGTATAAACTCCATTTGCCGTGTTTGGAGGGAGAAGAATGATGAATGGCATCCCAAGAACACCATACCTACTGTGATGCATGGGGGTGGAAACATCATGCTTTGGGGCTGCTTTTCTACAAAGGGGACAGGACGACTGATCTGTATTAAGGAGAGGATGAATGGGACCATGTATCGTGAGATTTTGGGCAAAAACCTCCTTCCCTCAGTAAGAGCATTGAAGATGGAACGTGGCTGGGTCTTCCAGCATGACAATGACCCCAAACACACCGCCCGGGCAACTAAGGAGTGGCTCCGTAAGAAACATTTCAAGGTCCTGGAGTGGCCTAGCCAGTCTCCAGATCTCATCTGTGAAGGGAGTTGAAAGTCTGTGTTGTCCGGCGACAGCCCCAAAACATGACAGATCTAGAGAAGATCTGCATGGAAGAGTAGGCCAAAATACCTGCTACAGTGTGTGCAAACCTGGTCAAGAACTACAGGAAACGTTTGACCTCTGTAATTGCCAACCGAGGTTATATTACAAAGTATTGAGTTCTACTTTTTGATTGTCCAAATATTTATTTTCCACAAGAATAAACAAATAAATAGTGTAACAATCATACAATGTGATTTCCAGATTCTGTCTCCCACAGGTGAAGTCTATGATGGAAATTACACACCTCTCTCATCTTTATAAGTGGGTCAACTTGCACAATCAGTGGCTGTCCAAATACTTTTTTGCCCCACTGTATAGTCAAAAGCATAAGAAAATCTAGTGCATATCGCACCGTGTGTATAGTCCTTGCGATGCCGATGCGAGATCGGCATCGCAAGAAAAAATAAGAATTTACTTACCGATAATTCTATTTCTCGTAGTCCGTAGTGGATGCTGGGGACTCCATCAGGACCATGGGGAATAGCGGCTCCGCAGGAGACAGGGCACAAAAGTAAAAGCTTTAGGATCAGGTGGTGTGCACTGGCTCCTCCCCCTATGACCCTCCTCCAAGCCTCAGTTAGGATACTGTGCCCGGACGAGCGTACACAATAAGGAAGGATTTTGAATCCCGGGTAAGACTCATACCAGCCACACCAATCACACTGTACAACCTGTGATCTGAACCCAGTTAACAGCATGATAACAGCGGAGCCTCTGAAAAGATGGCTCACAACAATAATAACCCGATTTTTGTAACAATAACTATGTACAAGTATTGCAGACAATCCGCACTTGGGATGGGCGCCCAGCATCCACTACGGACTACGAGAAATAGAATTATCGGTAAGTAAATTCTTATTTTCTCTGACGTCCTAAGTGGATGCTGGGGACTCCGTCAGGACCATGGGGATTATACCAAAGCTCCCAAACGGGCGGGAGAGTGCGGATGACTCTGCAGCACCGAATGAGAGAACTCCAGGTCCTCCTCAGCCAGGGTGTGCCCCTGACCAAGTAGCAGCTCGGCAAAGTTGTAAAGCCGAGACCCCTCGGGCAGCCGCCCAAGATGAGCCCACCTTCCTTGTGGAATGGGCATTTACATATTTTGGCTGTGGCAGGCCTGCCACAGAATGTGCAAGCTGAATTGTACTACACATCCAACTAGCAATCGTCTGCTTAGAAGCAAGAGCACCCAGTTTTTTGGGTGCCTACAGGATAACAGCAAGTCAGTTTTCCTGACTCCAGCCGTTCTGGAACCTATATTTTCAGGGCCCTGACAACATCTAGCAACTTGGAGTCCTCCAAGTCCCTAGTAGCCGCAGGTACCACAATAAGCTGGTGCAGGTGAAACGCTGACACCACCTTAGGGAGAAACTGGGGACGAGTCCGCAGCTCTGCCCTGTCCGAATGGACAATCAGATATGGGCTTTGTGAGACAAAGCCGCCAATTCTGACACTCGCCTGGCCGAGGCCAGGGCCAACAGCATGGTCACTTTCCATGTGAGATATTTCAAATCCACAGATTTGAGCGGTTTAAACCAATGTGATTTGAGGAATCCCAGAACTACGTTGAGATCCCACAGTGCCACTGGAGGCACAAAAGGGGGTTGTATATGCAGTACTCCCTTGACAAACTTCTGGACTTCAGGAACTGAAGCCAATTTTTTCTGGAAGAAAATTGACAGGGCCGAAATTTGAACCTTAATGGACCCCAATTTGAGGCCCATAGACACTCCTGTTTGCAGGAAATGCAGGAATCGACCGAGTTGAAATTTCTTCGTGGGGCCTTCCTGGCCTCACACCACGCAACATATTTTCGCCACATGTGGTGAAACGTTGTGCAGTCACCTCCTTCCTGGCTTTGACCAGGGTAGGAATGACCTCTTCCGGAATGCCTTTTTCTCTGACGTCCTAGTGGATGCTGGGACTCCGTCAGGACCATGGGGATTAGCGGCTCCGCAGGAGACAGGGCACAAAAATAAAAGCTTTAGGACTAGGTGGTGTGCACTGGCTCCTCCCCCTATGACCCTCCTCCAAGCCTCAGTTAGGTTTTTGTGCCCGTCCGAGCAGGGTGCAATCTAGGTGGCTCTCCTAAAGAGCTGCTTAGAAAAATTTATTAGGTTTTTTATTTTCAGTGAGTCCTGCTGGCAACAGGCTCACTGCAACGAGGGACTTAGGGGAGAAGAAGTGAACTCACCTGCGTGCAGGATGGATTGGCTTCTTAGGCTACTGGACACCATTAGCTCCAGAGGGATCGAACACAGGCCCAGCCATGGAGTTCGGTCCCGGAGCCGCGCCGCCGACCCCCCTTGCAGATGCCGAAAAGTGAAGAGGTCCAGAAACCGGCGGCAGAAGACTTTTCAGTCTTCATGAGGTAGCGCACAGCACTGCAGCTGTGCGCCATTGTTGTCAGCACACTTCACACCAGCGGTCACTGAGGGTGCAGGGCGCTGGGGGGGGGGGCGCCCTGGGCAGCAATGATAATACCTTGTTCTGGCTAAAAATACATCACATATAGCCCCTGGGGCTATATGGATGTATTTAACCCATGCCAGGTCTCACAAACACCGGGAGAAGAGCCCGCCGAAATAGGGGGCGGGGCCTATCTCCTCAGCACACAGCGCCATTTTCCTGCACAGCTCCGCTGCGAGGAAGGCTTCCAGGACTCTCCCCTGCACTGCACTACAGAAACAGGGTAAAAAAACAGAGAGGGGGGGCACTTTTTTGGCGATATTGATATATTAAGCTGCTATAAAGGAAACAACACTTCTGTAGGGTTGTTCCTATATATTTATAGCGCTTGGGTGTGTGCTGGCAAACTCTCCCTCTGTCTCCCCAAAGGGCTAGTGGGGTCCTGTCTTCGATAAGAGCATTCCCTGTGTGTCTGCTGTGTGTCGGTACGTGTGTGTCGACATGTATGAGGACGATGTTGGTGTGGAGGCGGAGCAATTGCCGGTAATGGTGATGTCACCCCCTAGGGAGTCGACACCGGAATGGATGGCTTTGTTTATGGAATTACGTGATAATGTCAGCACGTTACAAAAATCAGTTGACGACATGAGACGGCCGGCAAACCAGTTAGTACCTGTCCAGGCGTCTCAGACACCGTCAGGGGCTGTAAAACGCCCTTTACCTCAGTCGGTCGACCCAGACACGGACACCGAATCTAGTGTCGACGGTGAAGAAACAAACGTATTTTCCAGTAGGGCCACACGTTATATGATCACGGCAATGAAGGAGGCTTTGCATATCTCTGATACTGCAAGTACCACAAAAAGGGGTATTATGTGGGGTCTGAAAAAACTACCTGTAGTTTTTCCTGAATCAGAGGAATTGAATGAAGTGTGTGATGAAGCGTGGGTTAACCCCGATAGAAAACTGCTAATTTCAAAGAAGTTATTGGCATTATATCCTTTCCCGCCAGAGGTTAGGGCGCGCTGGGAAACACCCCCTAGGGTGGATAAGGCACTCACACGCTTAACAAAACAAGTGGCGTTACCGTCTCCTGAAACGGCCGCCCTCAAGGATCCAGCTGATAGGAGGCTGGAAACTACCCTGAAAAGTATATACACTCATACTGGTGTTATACTGCGACCAGCCATCGCCTCTGCATGGATGTGCAGTGCTGGGGTGGTTTGGTCGGATTCCCTGACTGAAAATATTGATACCCTGGATAGGGACAGTATTTTATTGACTATAGAGCAATTAAAGGATGCTTTTCTTTATATGCGAGATGCTCAGAGGGATATTTGCACTCTGGCATCGAGAGTAAGTGCGATGTCCATATCTGCCAGAAGAAGTTTATGGACGCGACAGTGGTCAGGTGATGCGGATTCCAAACGGCATATGGAAGTATTGCCATATAAAGGGGAGGAATTATTTGGGGTCGGTCTATCGGATTTGGTGGCCACGGCAACAGCCGGGAAATCCACCTTTTTACCTCAGGTCCCCTCCCAACAGAAAAAGACACCGTCTTTTCAGCCGCAGTCCTTTCGTTCCTATAAGAACAAGCGGGCAAAAGGACAGTCATATCTGCCCCGAGGCAAAGGAAAGGGTAAGAGAGTGCACCAAGCAGCTCCCTCCCAGGAGCAGAAGCCCTCCCCGGCTTCTGCAAAGCCCTCAGCATGACGTTGGGGCTTTACAAGCGGACTCAGGGGCGGTGGGGGGTCGACTCAAGAATTTCAGCGCACAGTGGGCTCACTCACAGGTGGACCCCTGGATCCTGCAGGTAGTATCTCAGGGTTACAGGTTGGATTTCGAGAAGTCTCCCCCTCGCCGGTTCCTAAAGTCTGCTCTGCCAACGTCTCCCTCAGACAGGGCGACGGTATTGGAAGCCATTCACAAGCTGTATTCTCAGCAGGTGATAGTCAAGGTACCCCTCCTACAACAGGGAAAGGGGTATTATTCCACACTATTGTGGTACCGAAGCCGGACGGCTCGGTAAGACCTATTCTAAATCTGAAATCTTTGAACCTGTACATACAAAAATTCAAGTTCAAGATGGAGTCACTCGGAGCAGTGATAGCGAATCTGGAAGAAGGGGACTTTATGGTGTCCCTGGACATCAAGGATGCTTACCTGCATGTCCCAATTTGCCCTTCACATCAAGGGTACCTCAGGTTCGTGGTGCAAAACTGTCATTATCAGTTTCAGACGCTGCCGTTTGGATTGTCCACGGCACCTCGGGTCTTTACCAAGGTAATGGCCGAAATGATGTTTCTTCTGCGAAGAAAAGGCGTATTAATTATCCCTTACTTGGACGATCTCCTGATAAGGGCAAGGTCCAGAGAACAGCTGGGGGACGTAGTAGCACTAACCCAAGTAGTGCTGCAACAGCACGGGTGGATTCTGAATTTTCCAAAATCTCAATTGACCCCGACGAGAATGATTCTGGACACGGTTCAGAAAAAGGTGTTTCTTCCGGAGGAGAAAGCCAGGGAGTTATCCGAACTTGTCAGGAACCTCCTAAAACCAGGAAAAGTGTCTGTGCATCAATGCACAAGAGTCCTGGGAAAAATGGTGGCTTCTTACGAAGCGATTCCATTCGGCAGATTCCACGCACGAACTTTTCAGTGGGATCTGCTGGACAAATGGTCCGGATCGCATCTGCAGATGCATCAGCGGATAACTTTGTCTCCACGGACAAGGGTGTCTCTTCTGTGGTGGTTGCAGAGTGCTCATCTGTTAGAGGGCCGCAGATTCGGCATACAGGACTGGGTCCTGGTGACCACGGATGCCAGTCTGAGAGGCTGGGGAGCGGTCACACAGGGAAGAAACTTCCAGGGAGTGTGGTCAAGCCTGGAGATGTCTCTTCACATAAATATACTGGAGCTAAGAGCGATTTACAATGCTCTAAGCCTAGCAAAACCCCTGCTTCAGGGTCAGCCGGTGTTGATCCAGTCGGACAACATCACGGCAGTCGCCCACGTAAACAGACAGGGCGGCACAAGAAGCAGGAGGGCAATGGCAGAAGCTGCAAGGATTCTTCGCTGGGCGGAAGATCATGTGATAGCACTGTCAGCAGTGTTCATTCCGGGAGTGGACAACTGGGAAGCGGACTTCCTCAGCAGACACGATCTACACCCGGGAGAGTGGGGACTTCATCCAGAAGTCTTCCACATGATTGTGAACCGTTGGGAAAAACCAAAGGTGGATATGATGGCGTCCCGCCTCAACAAAAAACTGGACAGGTATTGCGCCAGGTCAAGAGACCCTCAGGCAATAGCTGTGGACGCTCTGGTAACACCGTGGGTGTTCCAGTCAGTGTATGTGTTTCCTCCTCTGCCTCTCATACCAAAAGTACTGAGAATTATACGGCAAAGGGGAGTAAGAACGATACTCGTGGCTCCGGATTGGCCAAGAAGAACTTGGTACCCGGAACTTCAGGAGATGCTCACGGAAGATCCGTGGCCTCTACCTCTAAGACGGGACCTGCTTCAGCAGGGACCGTGTCTATTCCAAGACTTACCGCGGCTGCGTTTGACGGCATGGCGGTTGAACGCCGAATTCTAAGGGAAAAAGGCATTCCGGAAGAGGTCATCCCTACCCTGGTAAAAGCCAGGAAGGAGGTGACTGCACAACATTATCACCGCATTTGGAGAAAATATGTTGCGTGGTGTGAGGCCAGGAAGGCCCCGACGGAGGAATTTCAACTGGGTCGATTCCTACATTTCCTGCAAACAGGATTGTCTATGGGCCTCAAATTAGGGTCCATTAAGGTTCAAATTTCGGCCCTGTCGATTTTCTTCCAGAAAGAATTGGCTTCAGTTCCTGAAGTCCAGACTTTTGTAAAAGGAGTACTACATATACAGCCCCCGGTTGTGCCCCCAGTGGCTCCGTGGGATCTTAATGTAGTTTTGGATTTTCTCAAATCCCATTGGTTTGAGCCACTCAAATCGGTGGATTTGAAATATCTTACATGGAAAGTAACCATGCTACTGGCCCTGGCTTCAGCCAGGAGAGTATCAGAATTGGCGGCTTTATCGTATAAAAGCCCATATCTGATTTTCCATTCGGACAGGGCAGAACTGCGGACGCGTCCTCACTTTCTGCCTAAGGTGGTTTCAGCGTTTCACCTGAACCAGCCTATTGTGGTGCCTGCGGCTACTAGCGATTTGGAGGATTCCAAGTTGCTGGACGTTGTCAGGGCATTGAAAATATATATTTCAAGGACGGCTGGAGTCAGAAAATCTGACTCGCTGTTTATACTGTATGCACCCAACAAGCTGGGTGCTCCTGCTTCTAAGCAGACGATTGCTCGTTGGATTTGTAGCACAATTCAACTTGCACATTCTGTGGCAGGCCTGCCACAGCCTAAATCTATCAAGGCCCATTCCACAAGGAAGGTGGGCTCATCTTGGGCGGCTGCCCGAGGGGTCTCGGCATTACAACTCTGCCGAGCAGCTACGTGGTCGGGGGAGAACACGTTTGTAAAATTCTACAAATTTGATACCCTGGCTAAAGAGGACCTGGAGTTCTCTCATTCGGTGCTGCAGAGTCATCCGCACTCTCCCGCCCGTTTGGGAGCTTTGGTATAATCCCCATGGTCCTGACGGAGTCCCAGCATCCACTAGGACGTCAGAGAAAATAAGATTTTACTTACCGATAAATCTATTTCTCGTAGTCCGTAGTGGATGCTGGGCGCCCATCCCAAGTGCGGATTGTCTGCAATACTTGTACATAGTTATTGTTACAAAAAAATCGGGTTATTGTTGTGAGCCGTCTGTTCAGAGGCTCCTACGTTTGTCATACTGTTAACTGGGTTCAGATCACAAGTTGTACGGTGTGATTGGTGTGGCTGGTATGAGTCTTACCCGGGATTCAAAATCCTTCCTTATTGTGTACGCTCGTCCGGGCACAGTATCCTAACTGAGGCTTGGAGGAGGGTCATAGGGGGAGGAGCCAGTGCACACCACCTAGTCCTAAAGCTTTTATTTTTGTGCCCTGTCTCCTGCGGAGCCGCTAATCCCCATGGTCCTGACGGAGTCCCAGCATCCACTACGGACTACGAGAAATAGATTTATCGGTAAGTAAAATCTTATTTTCCCTTAGGATCCGGCGTTCCACCGCCATGCCGTCAAACGCAGCCGCGGTAAGTCTTGGAACAGACATGGTACTTGCTGAAGCAAGTCCCTTCTTAGCGGCAGAGGCCATGAGTCCTCTGTGAGCATTTCTTGAAGTTCCGGGTACCAAGTCCTTCTTGGCCAATCCGGAGCCACGAGTATAGTTCTTACTCCTCTACGTCTTATAATTCTCAGTACCTTGGGTATGAGAAGCAGAGGAGGGAACACATACACCGACTGGTACACCCACGGTGTTACCAGAACGTCCACAGCTATTGCCTGAGGGTCTCTTGACCTGGCGCAATACCTGTCCAGTTTTTTGTTCAGGTGGGACGCCATCATGTCCACCTTTGGTCTTTCCCAACGGTTCACAATCATGTGGAAGACTTCCCGATGAAGTCCCCACTCTCCCGGGTGGAGGTCGTGCCTGCTGAGGAAGTCTGCTTCCCAGTTGTCCACTCCCGGAATGAACACTGCTGACAGTGTTATCACATGATTTTCCGCCCAGCGAAGAATCCTTGCAGTTTCTGCCATTGCCCTCCTGCTTCTTGTGCCGCCCTGTCTGTTTACGTGGGCGACTGCCGTGATGTTGTCCCACTGGATCAATACCGGCTGACCTTGAAGCAGAGGTCTTGCTAAGCTTAGAGCATTGTAAATTGCCCTTAGCTCCAGTATATTTATGTGGAGAGAAGTCTCCAGACTATATCACACTCCCTGGAAATTTTTTCCCTGTGTGACTGCTCCCCAGCCTCTCAGGCTGGCATCCGTGGTCACCAGGACCCAGTCCTGAATGCCGAATCTGCGGCCCTTTAATAGATGAGCACTCTGCAGCCACCGCAGAAGAAACACCCTTGTCCTTGGAGACAGGGTTATCCGCTGATGCATCTGAAGATGCGATCCGGACCATTTTTCCAGCAGATCCCACTGAAAAGTTCTTGCGTGAAATCTGCCGAATGGAATCGCTTCGTAAGAAGCCACCATTTTCCCCAGGACCCTTGTGCAATGATGCACTGACACTTTTCCTGGTTTTAGGAGGTTCCTGACTAGCTCGGATAACTCCCTGGCTTTCTTCTCCGGGAGAAACACCCTTTTCTGGACTGTGTCCAGAATCATCCCTAGGAACAGCAGACGTGTCGTCGGAAACAGCTGCGATTTTGGAATATTTAGAATCCACCCGTGCTGTCGTAGAACTACTTGAGATAGTGCTACTCCGACCTCCAACTGTTCTCTGGACCTTGCCCTTATCAGGAGATCGTCCATTTTCTTTGAAGAAGAATCATCATTTCGGCCATTACCTTGGTAAAGACCCGGGGTGCCGTGGACAATCCAAACGGCAGCGTCTGAAACTGATAGTGACAGTTCTGTACCACGAACCTGAGGTACCCTTGGTGAGAAGGGCAAATTGGGACATGGAGGTAAGCATCCCTGATGTCCAGGGACACCATATAGTCCCCTTCTTCCTGGTTCGCTATCACTGCTCTGAGTGACTCCATCTTGATTTGAACCTTTGTATGTAAGTGTTCAAATATTTCAGATTTAGAATAGGTCTCACCGAGCCGTCTGGCTTCAGTACCACAATATAGTGTGGAATAATACCCCTTTCCTTGTTGTAGGAGGGGTACTTTGATTATCACCTGCTGGGAATACAGCTTGTGAATTGTTTCCAATACTGCCTCCCTGTCGGAGGGAGACGTTGGTAAAGCAGACTTCAGGAACCTGCGAGGGGGAGACGTCTCGAATTTCCAATCTGTACCCCTGGGATACTACTTGTAGGCTCCAGGGGTCCACTTGCGAGTGAGCCCACTGCGTGCTGAAACTCTTGAGACGACCCCCCACCGCACCTGAGTCCGCTTGTACGGCCCCAGCGTCATGCTGAGGACTTGGTAGAAGCGGTGGAGGGCTTCTGTTCCTGGGAATGGGCTGCCTGCTGCAGTCTTCTTCCCTTTCCTCTATCCATGGGCAGATATGACTGGCCTTTTGCCCGCTTGCCCTTATGGGGACGAAAGGACTGAGGCTGAAAAGACGGTGTCTTTTTCTGCTGAGATGTGACTTGGGGTAAAAAAGGTGGATTTTCCAGCTGTTGCCGTGGCCACCAGGTCCGATGGACCGACCCCAAATAACTCCTCCCCTTTATACGGCAATACTTCCATGTGCCGTTTGGAATCTGCATCACCTGACCACTGTCGTGTCCATAAACATCTTCTGGCAGATATGGACATCGCACTTACTCTTGATGCCAGAGTGCAAATATCCCTCTGTGCATCTCGCATATATAGAAATGCATCCTTTAAATGCTCTATAGTCAATAAAATACTGTCCCTGTCAAGGGTATCAATATTTTCAGTCAGGGAATCCGACCAAGCCACCCCAGCGCTGCACATCTAGGCTGAGGCGATCGCTGGTCGCAGTATAACACCAGTATGTGTGTATATACTTTTTAGGATATTTTCCAGCCTCCTATCAGCTGGCTCCTTGAGGGCGGCCGTATCTGGAGACGGTAACGCCACTTGTGATAAGCGTGTGAGCGCCTTATCCACCCTAAGGGGTGTTTCCCAACGCGCCCTAACTTCTGGCGGGAAAAGGTATACCGCCAATAATTTTCTATCGGGGGAAACCCACGCATCATCACACACTTCATTTAATTTATCTGATTCAGGAAAAACTACAGGTAGTTTTTTCACACCCCACATAATACCCTTTTTTGTGGTACTTGTAGTATCAGAAATATGTAACACCTCCTTCATTGCCCTTAACATGTAACGTGTGGCCCTAAAGGAAAATACGTTTGTTTCTTCACCGTCGACACTGGAGTCAGTGTCTGTGTCGACCGACTGAGGTAAATGGGCGTTTTAAAGCCCCTGACGGTGTTTGAGACGCCTGGACAGGTACTAATTTGTTTGCCGGCCGTCTCATGTCGTCAACCGACCTTGCAGCGTGTTGACATTATCACGTAATTCCCTAAATAAGCCATCCATTCCGGTGTCGACTCCCTAGAGAGTGACATCACCATTACAGGCAATTGCTCCGCCTCCTCACCAACATCGTCCTCATACATGTCGACACACACGTACCGACACACAGCACACACACAGGGAATGCTCTGATAGAGGACAGGACCCCACTAGCCCTTTGGGGAGACAGAGGGAGAGTTTGCCAGCACACACCAAAACGCTATAATTATACAGGGACAACCTTTATATAAGTGTTTTCCCTTATAGCATCTTAATATATAATCATATCGCCAAATAAGTGCCCCCCCTCTCTTTTAACCCTGTTTCTGTAGTGCAGTGCAGGGGAGAGCCTGGGAGCCTTCCCACCAGCAGTTCTGTGAGGGAAAATGGCGCTGTGTGCTGAGGAGAATAGGCCCCGCCCCCTTTTCGGCGGGCTTCTTTTCCCGTTTTTCTGACAACCTGGCAGGGGTTAAATACATCCATATAGCCCCAGAGGCTATATGTGATGTATTTTTAGCCAGTATAGGTACTTTCATTGCTGCCCAGGGCGCCCCCCCCAGCGCCCTGCACCCTCAGTGACCGTTGGTGTGAAGTGTGCTGAGAGCAATGGCGCACAGCTGCAGTGCTGTGCGCTACCTCATGAAGACTGAGAAGTCTTCAGCCGCCGATTTCTGGACCTCTTCTCTCTTCAGCATCTGCAAGGGGGTCGGCGGCGCGGCTCCGGTGACCCATCCAGGCTGTACCTGTGATCGTCCCTCTGGAGCTAGTGTCCAGTAGCCTAAGAAGCCAATCCATCCTGCACGCAGGTGAGTTCACTTCTTCTCCCCTAAGTCCCTCGTTGCAGTGAGCCTGTTGCCAGCAGGACTCACTGAAAATAAAAAACCTAATAAAACTTTTACTCTAAGCAGCTCTTTAGGAGAGCCACCTAGATTGCACCCTTCTCGGCCGGGCACAAAAACCTAACTGAGGCTTGGAGGAGGGTCATAGGGGGAGGAGCCAGTGCACACCACCTGATCCTAAAGCTTTTACTTTTGTGCCCTGTCTCCTGCGGAGCCGCTATTCCCCATGGTCCTGACGGAGTCCCCAGCATCCACTTAGGACGTCAGAGAAAATAGACGGTGCAGGCAGCCCAACATTGACTATATATCAGTGGGACCGTCCTCTGGCCACATCCAATAGTTAATGTTGGGCTGTATGGCGAATTGGGCCGTGTGTACAAAGCCTTATATGGGTTTACACGTTAGGTTGTTATGGTGATAAAGATCTATAATCGATTACTGGAACCATCTGAAATTCCCCCAGCCATAGCAGATTTTGTTTGCAGATTTGTATTTTCTTACATGGGAATTATAGCTGCACACCTCTTTGTGGTGCCGTGTGTTTCTACAGAAACCTTTGCACTAATGCTTCTATGCACAGAATGGGCGTAGTAATGAAAATAAACTGCAGCTCCAATGAGGGCTCCCGTTTATGGCGAAATCAGATGATTATACTTATGGCTAAAGATCTTCTAGATGACCACACAGCATTTTCATTGGAGTAATTAGATTATAATGAAGCGTCAGCCTGCAAATTGTTCATTTCCTTATACAATGCATGGATGGAAATGCTCCACATGGGAGATGCAGAATTATCTATTTGAGGCAGGATGGCTGAGCACCTCCTGTACAGTGAAGATTGAAGTACAACACGATTGTGATCCTGGACACAACCTAACGCCACACTACCACCTAAGAAAATATATTAGGAATTTGTTCCCTAGCCGGTGTCCCGGATCTCACTCCACCCCACTCCTCTGCCATCATTCGAAGATGTTCGTAGCCAAGGGAAAAAGGGCTACATGTAATGGCCCCTGGACCGCCATGGGGAAGTACAATGAAGCCCCTTGCAGGTACTGTTCCCACTTGGTGACATATCAATAGTCCCTTTTAGTCGGCGTGCCGACTGTAGAGATTGTCCGTGTTTGGGATGCAGGGGGAGGTATTGTGACTGGCGGTCTAACTACAGCCTATCAATTCTCAACCAATTCTGTTCCTAAAGAGATAGGAGGGGCTGCAGTATCATAAATCCTGCCCCAGTGCCCAAAATCGCTGCCGATGGGTAAACCGGAACATAAATCTCACTATGTAACTTGTAGTATGCACTTCCAGCTCTCTGCGTCATGTTACATAATTACTATTGGCAGTGGCGTAAGTTCGTCCCAGTCGCCCGGAGGCATGATACATTTTGGTGCCCCCCTACACATACACACACATACCATATGTAGCTGTCCCGCACCCAGGGTGAACAGTAGAAGGGTGCTCAGGTACCTTTCCCAATAGTAATATAGATACACATAGAAAGTGGACGCACTCCAAGTCAGTCATTACAATAAAACAGACACCAGCATACCATTATAGTACACCTACAGTGCTCCCTCACCCACCAGGTCTCCATGGAGATGCTTTGGCGCATCGGTGTGCCAATATAATTAGTGTTCACTGTAGTATTTTTTTTTTAGGGCAGGGTGCTGATCACGGGGAGGGCACATTTTTCATTCGTGAGGGTAAATTTTTAAGTTAAATGGGCAAACTTAGGTACATACTATAATGCTTGGTGCTCCCATTCCTATGGGCAAAACATGGACAGTGCGCACCGAAGGTGCGCAGCAAAAATCTAGGGGCGTTGTTTCGTGGGGAAGGGGCGTGGCCACATAATAGTGTAAATTCACATTACACCACACGGTAGTGCCCCTAATACACATTGCACCAGTTAGAACCTCCTATACACACTGCGCCAGGTAGAGGCTAGAGCACGTTATACATATTGCGCCAGATAGAGCACATTATACACATTGCGCCAGATAGAGCACATTATACACATTGCGCCAGATAGAGCACATTATACATATTGCGCCAGATAGAGCACATTATACACATTGCGTCAGGTAGGGAGCACTGAAGCACATTGCACCAGGTAGAGAGCACTGAGGCACACTGCACCAGGTAGAGAGCACTGAGGCACACTGCACCAGGTAGAGAGCACTGAGGCACACTGCACCAGGTAGAGAGCACTGAGGCACACTGCACCAGGTAGAGAGCACTGAGGCACACTGCACCAGGTAGAGAGCACTGAGGCACACTGCACCAGGTAGAGAGCACTGAGGCACACTGCACCAGGTAGAGAGCACTGAGGCACACTGCACCAGGTAGAGAGCACTGAGGCACACTGCACCAGGTAGGGAGCACTCAGGCACACTGCACCAGGTAGGGAGCACTCAGGCACACTGCACCAGGTAGGGAGCACTCAGGCACACTGCACCAGGTAGGGAGCACTGAGGCACACTGCACCAGGTAGGGAGCACTGAGGCACACTGCACCAGGTAGGGAGCACTGAGGCACACTGCACCAGGTAGGGAGCACTCAGGCACACTGCACCAGGTAGGGAGCACTCAGGCACACTGCACCAGGTAGGGAGCACTCAGGCACACTGCACCAGGTAGGGAGCACTAATGGCACACTGCACCAGGTAGGGAGCACTGAGGCACACTGCACCAGGTAGAGCACTGAGGCACACTGCACCAGGTAGAGAGCACTGAGGCACACTGCACCAGGTAGAAAGCACTGAGATTAATATTTACAGCTGCAAAATACTTACAAGGTTAATTTAGCCCAGGGGGACTCTCATGTACGTACCGGGTCCGGCGGCGCACGGCTGGATCCGGCGACGTGGCGGGGTCCGGCAGGCAGCAAACGGCGGGGCGGCAGGGCGCACAAAAACGGGCAGGGCGGGATTCAGCTGTCTAAAAAAGGGGCAGACACCTAGCGTGAACACTAGATATATATTAAAAAAAAGACAAACGCCTCATTCACTTAAACACACGTCTCACTTAAACACACACGCCTCTCACTTACATACACCTCTCACTTACACACACCTCTCACACACGTGCCTCTCACTTACACACACCTCTCACATACACATGCCTCTCACATACACGTGCCTCTCATATACACATGCCTCTCACTTACATACACATGCCTCTCACTTATAGGCCCTACACACATAGCGATTTCACTGCACGATATGAACGATCTTGTTCATTAATGAACGAGATAACGTTCATATCGTGCAGTGTGGAGTCCCCAGCGATGAACGATGCGCGACCCCGCGCTCGTTCATCGCTGGGGCCATGTCGGCTGTGCATGCCGGCCAATATGGACGAGATCGTCCATATTTGCCTGCAAGTCTACGGAGCCGGGTGACGGGGGGAGTGAAGAAACTTCACTCCCCCCGTCACTGCCCCCCCGCCGCTGGGTCGCTCGTCGGCCGTCGGGCACCTCGGCGGCGCATCGCCGAGTGTGTAGGGCCCCTTACATACACATGCCTCTCACACACACACACATGCCTCTCACTTACATACACATGCCTCCCACTTACATACACATGCCTCTCTCACACACACACACACACACACACACATGCCTCTCACTTACATACACATGCCTCCCACTTACATACACATACATGCCTCTCACACACATGCCACTCTCACACACATCACACACACACATGCCTCTTTTACTTGAATGTACAACTTTCCTTAAAAACACACACACCTCACTTAAAAACAAGCACACACAAAACACAGTACTTCCCCCCAAATACACCTCTCCCCCACCCCCCACACAGTGCCTACCTTTGGCTATCATCCAGAGCATGGAGGAGCAGAGAGTTCTGAGCTTCCCTCGGCTGGCTTACTAAGGGCCCGGGAGGAGCTGTGCTCTGGAGCTCCCCCTAGCTGCAGCCAGTGCCATCTCTCTCTACAGGAGGCAGCTTCCGTGTCACTGACACAGCTCCTCCATCTGCAATAGCAGCGCAGTTCTCAGGCTGCGGGAGACAGTGGAGGAGATGCGCCCCCTTGTGGCCAGGAGCCCGGCGGCAGCCGACTCCACTGCCTCCCACAGTTCCGCCCCTGACTATTGGGTACACACCTAAAGATATATCTGCAGATATAGCTATAGCCGGGGACTGACATCATGAACTGGTAGGACATTTACACACTCCCACCTAGTTCAGCTGTCGGTAACCGCCGCCTGCTGCAGCTTGTGAACGGGTGGTCAGTTGACCGTCCGTACACACGCACACCTCAACGAACGTGCCATGGGTGACACGATAGATCTGTGAACGACTGAGTTCACAGACATATCGCTCGTACACACTGGCCGACGGATCCGCGATATATCGGCCGTGCAAGAGAACGGCCGATATATCGGCCAGTGTGTACGCCCCTTCAGCTGGGTACACACTAGAAGATACAGTGTACAATACATAGTTGTGACGCGAGTTGGAACAATACATCATACACCGTTTGTTGTGTACACCTGATAGAATTTGCACGGTGCTTGTTCATCGCCTCGTCCCATCTGCGGTGCTGCATGTCGGGGGTGGGGTGGGGTGGGGGGTGATGCAATGAGTGACTGCATGCAGTTACATGATGTAAGGACACGTTGCGCCACCAGATCATACTCACACAGTGTGTACACATCTTAACACCTGGCTACTGGTGAATGTCCAGGAGTCTGAGTGTAAGTAGAGGCCTTGATGCTGTGTTGTGTCTGTATATAAGATGCATCCTCACAGTCCACTGGGTATACAGTATGCATTAGCAGACACAGATTGGTAATTAGACATGGACCTATTGCTGATCCCTGGCAGCCATGGCGTACGGGATAACACCTCACGGGAGAAGAGACGGGAAAAGCACCCGCACCTAGACAGAATATTACTTCCCTTTAGAGTTTCTTACTAACTTATCCTACCAAACAAATGGCGCCCACGGGTGGAAATATCAGGTCACAATGGAGTATTTTCGGAAAAATAATCTGGTGGTAATTTTGATTTCATCTCCGTTCCATGGCAGCCGTGATATGTGGGATGCAATATATAAATGAAGGGAGTTGGTTAAATATAATCCACAGAAAAAGTGCATAGAAATTTCAGTAAAGACGGGGCAAAACAATTCAACACGCTATTGAATAGCACTGGGAATAAGTGCCTGGAGCTATTCAATTAGCCACGGATTTCTGCTCACACCCTCCTAAGGTGAGCGCACAAACCTGCCAAAATTAGTGCTGTGATGTGAGATTCGGGCTTCCCACGGTAACAGCATTGCACGCGGCGCTGAAGGCGGAGAATGCAGTTTACCACAACTAATTGACATTCTTTTGGCGCAGTAACCTGTATCTACAGACTTAAGTGCGAGCGCAATACAGCTATTTGAATAGCGCTTTGCAGTTTCTTTCTTCAAGATATTTAATTTTTTTTCCAAAACAACACTCCGATATTGTCAGGGTTCGTTATGACTGAATTAAGCCAAGAACATCTGTTTAACTTTTCAAAAAGGATTTTGTTTATTACAAAAAAAATTGTAGAACTGCGCGGTCATGGTAAAAAAGTCAAATAGGGTGGATGACACCTGTCTTGCAGAGGCAAGAGCCAGCAAGAACAGGATCTTGGCCGTGAGCCATTTAAGTTCCGACGACTCAAGAGGTTCAAATGGAGACTCTTGTAGAACTTTTATTACAACAGTCAAATCCCATGGAGCCACAAGAGGGACATAGGGAGGCTGAATCCTAAGTACGCTGGCTGGGTCCACAGGATAACATTGGGATATTGTCGAGCAACAGCGAAAATGGCATCAACACGGTCACAAGCTTTATGGCTTCCCAGGATGCATTGGGGCCCTCACCATATAGTCCCGCCCACTGACTCAGTCAGATCAGTTTTTTGCTTGGTGCGGCAGGAAGCCGCATGGTCACAGGGCTGCTGTGAGAGCAGCCTCAAGCTTTTATTATTTTATTTTTATAGACTTACTATATTGTTTTTTTTAGCGACTTCTCTTAACAGCGTCTTAAACGCATACTAGAAAGAGTCGCTCTAACAACTCCCCACCGGGTCGCAACAACGCTTACCTTCGGGTATCAGTGCTGTCTCGACGGGCGTCTGTCGGATGTTCTAGCAGGTCCAGCAGACGTAACCAGGCTGTGGCCGGAGCATGGGGAGACGGTGAGTCTATGGACTCCTCTTACTAGAGGGGTCAGGACACAGCTACACTGATTTGGTGGAGACTACAAACAGTGTGTTGATGCGCCGAACATCTCGAGTGTGACATCGCTACGCTCCGGGGATCATAGGCGCCAGGACTAGGTAGAGGCCGCGATCCTGGGAGTTTAAGTCAACGGGGGGATTCAGACGCTCTCCTGGCCGTCCCTCCTCCGAGTTCATGGCCAGTTCCCGCGTGTCTCCCGTTTCATGAACTGAATGACCTCACTTCCGGCTCAGACGCTACCACGAGGGTACTCGGTCGCAGCTTAGACGGTGCGGTTGTGTACACTGGAGATAAAACCCGCCAGACCGAGTCGCAAGCCTTAGCATCTGCATACACGTGGAAGTCGGTGAGCGTCCGTGTCCGTTATCAGTTATCAGGAGCGGTAGTGTACACTAGTAGCATCTGAATCCACTCAGCGTCTTACGAGCGTATTTGCTTGGATATGGAAGTGTGGTGAGTCTCCCTGTATCCCGCTCTCCGGAGGCAGGGTATACAGTACTAAAAATTCTCTCTACTACTATGCATTGTTAATTTCTCTGACGTCCTAAGTGGATGCTGGGACTCCGTAAGGACCATGGGGAATAGCGGCTCCGCAGGAGACTGGGCACAACTAAAGAAAGCTTTAGGACTACCTGGTGTGCACTGGCTCCTCCCACTATGACCCTCCTCCAGACCTCAGTTAGAATCTTGTGCCCGGCTGAGCTGGATGCACACTAGGGGCTCTCCTGAGCTCCTAGAAAGAAAGTATAGGTTTTTTATTTTACAGTGAGATCTGCTGGCAACAGACTCACTGCAGCGAGGGACTAAGGGGAGAAGAAGCGAACCTACCTAACTGGTGGTAGTTTGGGCTTCTTAAGCTACTGGACACCATTAGCTCCAGGGGGATCGACCGCAGGACCCGACCTTGGTGTTCGTTCCCGGAGCCGCGCCGCCGGCCCCCTTACAGAGCCAGAAGCAAGAAGTGTTCCGGAAAATCGGCGGCAGAAGACTTCTGTCTTCAACAAGGTAGCGCACAGCACTGCAGCTGTGCGCCATTGCTCCTCATGCACACCTCACACTCCGGTCACTGATGGGTGCAGGGCGCTGGGGGGGGGCGCCCTGAGGGCAATAAAATACACCTTGGCTGGCAAATCATCACAATATATAGTCCCAGGGCTATATATGTGATAAATTACCCCTGCCAGAATCCATGAAAAAAGCGGGAGAGAAGTCAGCCGAAAAAGGGGCGGGGCTATCTCCCTCAGCACACTGGCGCCATTTTTTCTTCACAGTGCAGCTGGAAGACAGCTCCCCAGGCTCTCCCCTGTAGTTTTCAGGCTCAAAGGGTTAAAAAGAGAGGGGGGCACTAAATTTAGGCGAAATATGTGTATACAAGCAGCTATTGGGGGAAAAATCACTCAGTTATAGTGTTAATCCCTGCATTATATAGCGCTATGGTGTGTGCTGGCATACTCTCTCTCTGTCTCCCCAAAGGACTTTGTGGGGTCCTGTCCTCAGTCAGAGCATTCCCTGTGTGTGTGCGGTGTGTCGGTACGGCTGTGTCGACATGTTGGATGAGGAAGGTTACGTGGAGGCGGAGCAGAGGACGATAAATGGGATGTCGCCCCCTGTGGGGCCGACACCAGTGTGGATGGATAGGTGGAAGGTATTAACCGACAATGTCAACTCCTTACATAAAAGGCTGGATGACGTAACAGCTGTGGGACAGCCGGCTTCTCAGCCCGTGCCTGCCCAGGCGTCTCAAAGGCCATCAGGGGCGCAAAAAACGCCCGTTACCTCAGATGGCAGACACAGATGTCGGCACAGAGTCTGACTCCAGTGTCGACGAGGTTGAGACATATACACAATCCACTAGGAACATCCGTTGCATGATCTCGGCAATAAAAAATGTGTTACACATTCTGACATGAACCCAAGTACCACATAAAAGGGTTTTTATTTTTGGGGAGAAAAAGCAGCCAGTGTTTTGTTCCCCCATCAGATGAGTGAATGAAGTGTGTAAAGAGCGTGGGTTCCCCCGATAAGAAAATGCTAATTTCTAAAAAGTTACTGCTGGCGTACCCTTTCCCGCCAGAGGATAGGTCACGTTGGGAGATATCCCCTAGGGTGGATAAGGCGCTCACACGTTTGTCAAAAAAGGTGGCACTGCCGTCTTGGGATACGGCCACTTTGAAGGAGCCTGCTGATAAAAAGCAGGAGACTATCCTGAAGTCTGTATATACACACTCAGGTACTATACTGAGACCTGCATTTGCCTCAGCATAAATAGTGCTGCTGCAGCATGGTCTGATACCCTGTCAGACAGTGACGTGCGGTGGGGTGAGGCAGGTGAGGCAGAGCCTTTCCTTTCATACGAACGTTTGTGCCAGAGTTTTCACTGCATAAAGTATATGATAAATACTAAAAATATGTTTGAAATATCTTCTTTGCATTATTCTAATAATTTTTATAGCCAAAACTCTGGAGTGAAAAGTCTATGGCAGGTGAGGCAGTGCCTCACCTGGCTAAGTTTTCAGCACATCTCTAATCAAAACTCACCAAATTTCCAGGAGTTTATACTGCTGTACCTGTGTATAATGCCCAGATGTACGCTTTGGCTCATATATTGCATGTATATCGGGCTCTGGTGCTAGTTAGCGCCTCCTGAGATATTTAGCTCACCGCACGTCCCTGCTGTCAGATAATATTAATACCCTAGACAGGAAAATATTTTGCTAACATAGAGCATTTTAAAGACGTCGTCTTATATATGAAGAATGCACAGAGGGATATTTGCCGGCTGGCATCCAGAATTAATGCAATGTCCATTCTGCCAGGAGGGTATTAGAGACCCGGCAGTAGACAGGTGATGCTGCCTTTAAAAGGCACATGGAGATTCTGCCTTATAAGGGTGAGGAATTGTTTGGGGAGGGTCTCTGGGACCTCGTATCCACAGCACAGCTTAAAAAAGCACCGTATTTTCAGGTACAGTCCTTTCGGCTTCAGAAAAGCAAGCGGGTCAAAGGCGCTTCCTTTCTGCACAGAGACAAGGGAAGAAGGAAAAAGCTGCACCAGACAGCCAGTTCCCAGGATCAAAAATCTACCCCCGCTTCCTCTGAGTCCACCGCATGACGCTGGGGCTCCACAGGTGGAGACAAGTGCGGTGGGGGGCGCGTCTCGGGAACTTTAGGGACCAGTGGGCTTGCCCACAGGTGGATCCCTAGGTTCTGCAAGCAGTATCACAGGGATACAGGCTGGAGTTCGAGGCGACTCCCCCTCGCCGTTACCTCACATCAGCCTTGCCTGCTGCCCTCGGTGAAAGGGAGGTAGTACTGGCGGCAATTCACAAGCTGTACTTCCAGCAGGTGAAATCAAGGTACCCCTCCTTCAACAAGGCCGGGGTTACTATTCCAAAATGTTGTGGTACCGAAACCAGACGGTTCAGTGAGACCCATTCTAAACTTGAAATCCTTGAACACTTATATACGAAGGTTCAAGTTCAAAATGGAATCGCTCAGGGCGATTATTGCAAGCCTGGAGAATTTCATGGTATCACTGGACATCAAGGATGCTTACCTGCATGTCCCTATTTACCCTCTTCACCAGGAGTACCTCAAAATGGTGGTACAGGATTGTCATTACCAATTCAGACGTTGCCGTTGGTCTGTCCCCGGCACCGAGGGTATTTACCAAGGTAATGGCCGAAATAATTATCCCGTACTTGGACGATCTCCTTATAAAGGCGAGGTCCAGGGAGCAGTTGTTCGTCGGAGTAGCACTATCTCGGGAAGTGCTACAACAGCACGGCTGGATTCTGAATATTCCAAAGTCGCAGCTGGTTCCTACGACGCGTCTACTGTTCCTGGGTATGGTTCTGGACACAGAACAGGATAAAAAGGGTTTCTCCCGGAGGAGAAATCCAAGGAGTTGTCGTCTCTAGACAGAGACCTCCTAATACAAATACAGGTGTCGGTGCATCATGCACGCGAGCGCTGGGAAAGATGGTAGCTTCTTACGAAGAAATTCAATTCGTCAGGTCCCATGCAAGGATCTTCCAGTGGGTTCTGTTGGACAAGTGGTCCGGGTCGCATCTTCAGATGCATCGGCGGATAACCCTGTCTCCAAGGGCCAGGGTGTCGCTGTTGTGGTGGCTGCAGAGTGCTCATCTTCTAGGGGGCCGCAGATTCGGCATACAGGACTGGGTCCTGGTGACCACGGATGCCAGCCTTTGAGGCTGGGGGGCAGTCACACAGGGAAGAAACTTCCAAGGACTATGGAAAAGTCAGGAGACTTCCCTACACATAAATATTCTGGAACTAAGGGCCATTTACAAGGCCCTAAGTCAGGCTTGACCCCTGCTTCAACACCGGCCGGTGCTGATCCAGTCAGACAACATCACGGCGGTCGCTCATGTAAACCGACAGGGCGGCACAAGAAGCAGGATGGCGATGGCAGAAGCCACAAGGATTCTCCGATGGGCGGAAAATCATGTGTTAGCACTGTCAGCAGTGTTCATTCCCGGAGTGGACAACTGGGAAGCAGACTTTCTCAGCAGACACGACCTCCACCCGGGAGAGTGGGGACTTCACCCAGAAGTCTTCCAAATGAATGTACACCATTGGGAAAGGCCACAGGTGGACATGATGGCGTCCCGCCTCAACAAAAAGCTACAAAGATATTGCGCCAGGTCAAGGGACCCTCAGGCGATAGCTGTGGACGCTCTGGTAACACCATGGGTGTACCAGTCGGTGTATGTGTTCCCATCTCTGCCTCTCTTACCCAGGGTAATGAGAATAATAAGAAGGAGAGGAGTAAGAACTATACTCATTGTTCCGGATTGGCCAAGAAGAGCTTGGTACCCAGAACTCCAAGAAATGATCTCAGAGGACCCATGGCCTCTGCCGCTCAGACAGGACCTGCTGCAGCAGGGGGCCTGTCTGTTCGAAGACTTACCGCGGCTGTGTTTGACGGCATGGCGGTTGAACGCCGGATCCTGAAGGAAAAAGGCATTCCGGAGGAAGTTATCCCTACGCTACTTAAAGCTAGGAAAGAAGTGAACGCAAGCCACTATCACCGCATATGGCGGAAATATGTTGCGTGCTGTGAGGCCAGGAAGGCCCCCAAAGGAGGAATTTCAGCTAGGTCGATTTCTGCACTTCCTACAGTCAGGGGTGACTATGGGCCTAAAATTGAGCTCCATTAAGGTCCAGATTTCGGCTCTATCGATTTTCTTCCAAAATAGAACTGGCTTCACTGCGTGAAGTTCAGACTTTGTTAAGGGAGTGCTGCATAGTCAGCCCCCGTTTGTGCCTCCAGTGGCACCGTGGGATCTCAACGTGGTGTTGGATTTCCTGAAGTCGCATTGGGTTGAGCCACTTAAATAAATCCGTGGAGCTACAATACCTCACGTGGAAAGTGGTCATGCTGTTGGCCTTAGCGTCGGCCAGGCGTGTATCAGAATTTGCGGCTTGGTCATGCAAAAGCCCTTATCTGATTTTTTTATATGGATAAGGCGGAATTGAGGACTCGTTCCCAATTCCTTCCTAAGGTGGTATCAGTTTTTCATGTGAACCAACCTATTGTGGTGCCTGCGGCTACTTGGGACTTGGAGGATTCCAAGTTACGGGACGTAGTCAGGGCCCTGGAAAGTATGTTTCCAGGACGGCTGGAGTCAGGAAAACTGTCTCACTATTTATCCTGTATGCACCCAACAAGCTGGGTGCTCCTGCTTCTAAGCAGACTATTGCTCGATGGATCTGTAGCACGATTCAACTTGCACATTCTGCGGCTGGACTGCCGCACCCTAAATCTGTAAAAGCCCATTCCATGGGGAACGTGGGCTCTTCTTGGGCGGCTGCCCGAGGGGTCTCGGCTTTACAAATTGGCCGAGCTGTTACTTGGTCGGGTTCAAACATTTTTGCAAGAGTCTACAAGTTTGATACCCTGGCTGAGGAGGACCTAGAGTTTGCTCATTCGGTGCTGCAGAGTCATCCGCACTCTCCCGCCCGTTTGGGAGCTTTGGTATAATCCCTATGGTCCTTACGGAGTCCCAGCATCCACTTAGGACGTCAGAGAAAATAAGATTTTACTCACCGGTAAATCTATTTCTCGTAGTCCGTAGTGGATGCTGGGCGCCCATCCCAAGTGCGGATTGTCTGCAATACTTGTTTATAGTTATTGCCTAACTAAAGGGTTATGGTTGAGCCATCTGTTGAGAGGCTCAGTTATATTTCATACTGTTAACTGGGTATAGTATCACGAGTTATACGGTGTGATTGGTGTGGCTGGTATGAGTCTTACCCGGGATTCAAAATCCTTCCTTATTGTGTCAGCTCTTCCGGGCACAGTATCCTAACTGAGGTCTGGAGGAGGGTCATAGTGGGAGGAGCCAGTGCACACCAGGTAGTCCTAAAGCTTTCTTTAGTTGTGCCCAGTCTCCTGCGGAGCCGCTATTCCCCATGGTCCTTACGGAGTCCCAGCATCCACTACGGACTACGAGAAATAGATTTACCGGTGAGTAAAATCTTATTTTTTAGTACCTATTGCATATGAGACCTGTATATTACTGTGTTTTCTGCATGTTATGTTGAAAAAAAGAACCAGTTAAATCAGAAGTACAATTTTCCTACTTATGTATAAGTTGTTATGGAGGTTGTATTCTCATATGGCAATGTCTAATGCTTTAACATGTGACTGACTGCTAGTATGTGTGCTGACTTTTCTGTGTAATGTCAGTCCTGTTCTGACCCTCAAATCAGGTGCACTGTGGTAAGATTGATCTCACCTCTGTATACTGACATATAGGGTGTTTTTCAGTCACAAATTGTGTAGTCAATAACAGATTATTACCATGTCTGTGAGTGGCAAAAGTGATGAGGAGAATTTTTCAAGCACTCCTACAGCCCTAACATGCTTATCTTGTAAGTCCGGGGTAAATGATATGAATCAATTAGTTACTTATGAGGGTTTGTGTGCAAACTGTTTCGCTTTTCAGCGAATTAAAAAACAGGAGTTGGTTCAGCCACCAACAGAACCACCATGGAATATGTTCGCAAAGACTGTATCTTCTATAGCGGACAAGTTAACTCCAGTAGCACCACCTCAAGGGTTAGGTTACACTATAAACCCATACATTCAGCTCCCTTCCTATGGCTTGGTTCCAGTAGCCTCTACAAGCAACCAAGAGACAGGTAAGACTAAGACAGATACGTCTATATGGCAGACTACACAGGATGATACATCGGATGATGATACAATAGATTCGACTCCGTATGATGATCAGTCGCAGAGTTTTAGTTCAGATGATGTAGCTGAACTTATTAATGCTGTGAAGGCAGTTCTCTCGTTGGAAGAGCCAGCCAAGACAGTGTTAAAAGCTAAAGCACCTGTATTTAAACGAACAAAGTCAGTGAAAGCTGAATTCCCAGCGTCAGATGAGCTGACGGAAATGATGGATTAGTCTTGGGCGGCACCCAGTAAGAAGTTTAAGATTCCTAAAAGATGGGATTCTTATTATCCATTTCCAGCTGCGGATTGTTCGAAAAGGGAAGTTCCTCCAAAAGTAGATGCACATGTTCTGCGACTCGTGTATAAATCTGCTTTACCACTGTCATCTACCTCACTAAATGATGTCACAGACAGAAGGGTAGATAGCCTTTTGAAAAATATTTTTTCTCTAGTATGAGCAGTGGTAAGACCTACTATGGCTTCGGCCTGGGTAGCAAAGGCAATGGGCGAATGGATAGAGGAACTAGAGAATAGCATCCCTTCTCCTACTATGGAGCAAGAGAATCGTTTTTGCCGTTTAAGACAATCTGCCCAGTATTTGGAAGAAGCAGCAATTGATGTAGGTACAGTTGCTTCTAAAGCTTCAGCCTTGACAGCAGTTGCTCGCAGAGCAGTTTGGCTACGTACCTGGAAGGCAGATGCGGAATCCAAGAAAGAATTGGAAGCATTACCTTTTGTCGGTAATATATTATTTGGAAAACCTTTATCGGATATCCTAGAATCAGAGGCTGAATCGAAAAAGGTCAGATTTCCGGCTACCTATAACCCTAAGTCCAAGGGTTTAAAATTTCGCTCTTTTTGTTGGCAAAGCAAAAGAGGAGCCTAAACAACCCCAGTTTAAATACAGTGGTAGGAAGCAGTGGGCTAGCAAGAAGCCAGCTTCCAAACCTGAACAGAAACCTTCAGCCTGAAGAGACGGGCCTCCGCCTGGAGGATTCCAGGGTTGGGGGCCGACTCCTTCATTTTGCACACATATGGCAACAGTCAACAACAGATGCTTGGGTGCAGAAGGTAGTATCTCAGGGTTATGGGTTCCCATTCAGGAGGCAGCCTCTTCAAAGATTTTTTTGCACCAGCCCGTCTCGTATAGAGTCGAAGGCCAATGCCCTGTAAGAAGCAGTCCAAAAATTACTGCAGTCAGGTGTGATTGTCCCAGTACCTCCATCACAAAGGGGACAGGGGTTTTACTCCAATCTATTTCTAATCCAGAAACCAAATGGGTCATATCGACCAATCCTCAATCTGAAAATGTTGAACAAATACATATGGATCCCGAAGTTTCACATGGAGAAATAATGTTGGCTATGGAACCGGGAGATTACATGGTATCTCTGGATGTATGGGATGCTTACCTACATGTGCCTATAGCACTATCACATCAGTGTTACTTCAGGTTTGCCATCCTCCAGGAACATTTCCAGTTCCAAGCTCTGCCTTTCGGGCTAGCTACAGCACCCAGGGTGTTTACCAAGATCATGGTGGTTATGGCAGCTTGTCTGCGTAAACAAGGGATAAGAATATTCCCATACCTCGACGACCTGTTAATCTTAGCACAGTCGCAAGATTTACTGTTGAGCCATCTTCAACACACGATAGTTTGTTTACAGAGACACAGGTGGCTCATAAATTGGGAAAAGTGGTCTCTGAATCCGTCACAGCGGATGGTTCATTTGGCGGCCATATTGGATTCAGACCTACAGAAAGTTCTCTTACCAGAGAAAAAGATAGTCAAGGTGCAGGTCATGGCTCAGGAAGCGTTGCAAGCCCAGACAATGTCAGTCCATGCAGCAATGCGACTGTTGGGTCTGATGGTATCAACCTTCGACATGGTGGAATATGCGCAATTCCACTCCAGACCGTTGCAGCAACTTATTCTGACCAAAATGGAACGGAAATCATCAGACGATAAAGAAACAGATGATAAAGATTCCAGTAAATGTAAAAAGGTCTCTAGCGTGGTGGCTACAGACAGACCATTTAAACAAGGGGAGACCCTTTTGGATAAAGGAGTGGCAAGTCCTGACAACAGATGCCAGCCTGCAAGGCTGGGGGGCAGTACTCGGAGGGAAAATTGACCGCAAGGGAAAGTCGCCTGCCGATAAATCTGTTGGAGATAAGGGCCGTTTGTCCTTGGCCTGAACTAGAGCCAAGTAATCTACAAGGAAGACCAGTCCAGATTCGCTCAGACAATGCGACGGCAGTAGCATACCTCAATCATCAAGGAGGAACTCACAGCAAGAGTCTGATGGAGGAAGTAACTCCCATTCTAAAATGGGCAGAACTCCATCTCCCGGCATTGTCAGCAGTATTTGTCCCGGGTGTACTAAATTGGGAAGCGGATTTTCTCAGTCGGCACATCATTCAGGAAACCGAATGGGCACTACACCCAGAAGTGTTTCAGACACTGGTGAACAGATGGGGTCTACCGGAGATGGACCTTATGGCGTCTCGTCTTAACAACAAAGTTCCGAGGTACGGATCGAGAACAAGGGACCCAGGAGCGGTCCTGGTAGACGCACTGTCAGTAGAATGGAGGTTTCAGCTGGCATCTGTTCCCTCCAATATCTGTTACCCAGAGTAGTGAGAAAGATAAAACAGGCAAAAGGAGCACTTGTGAGAGCAGATCTTAAGTGGTTAACGGTTAGTTATTTTTTTACTGGCAATGGCGTCAGCCAGAAGAGTGTCAGATTTGGGAGCATTATCGTGTAAGTCCCCTTTCCTAAGTTTTCTTCCAGACAGAGTAGTTCTCAGAACGAGATCTAGCTATCTTCCAAAGGTGGTATCAAAGTTTCACCTGAATGAAGAGATTGTAGTCCCAGCTTTTCAGGTACCGGGACTATCTGCGGGAGAAGCGTCGCTGGAAGTGGTCCGGGCTTTAAGAATCTACATAGATAGTACTAGTGCCATCAGGAAAACAGATTCTTTCTTCATCCTCTACGGATTCCATAGAAGAGGATGGCCTGCTAGTTAACAGACGCTGGCGAGATGGCTCCGAATGGTAGTATCAGAAGCTTATTCTCATGCAGATCTCCCTATTCCGGCTAATGTCTCTGCACACTCTACACTTAAGGTAGGTCCTTCTTGGGCAGCACAACAGGGTGCTTCAGCAGAACAGATATGTAGGGCAGCCACATGGTCTTCCATAAACACATTCATCAGACATTATGCCTTGGATACTTTTGCCGCTCATGATGCAGACTTCGGGCGAAAGGTCCTCCTGTGCAATCAGGAGCGTCCCCACCACTAAAATGGCTTTGGGAATCCCAATGTTATCCTGTGGATAATCCTGTGGACCCAGCCAGAGAAATAGATGTTATGGTAAGAACTTTACCGTTGATGAGAGAAATCACGTTATGTTCACAGGGATCCCACCCTGACGCATCTGATTTGAGGATCTAGACCAGTGGTTCTCAAACTCGGTCCTCAGGACCCCACACAGTGCATGTTTTGCAGGTAACCCAGCAGGTGCACAGGTGTATTAATTACTCACTGACACATTTTAAAAGGTCCACAGGTGGAGCTAACTATTTCACTTGCGATTCTATGAGGAGACCTGCAAAACATGCACCGTGTGGGGTCCTGAGGACCGAGTTTGAGAACCTGTGATCTAGACAATCAGTAAAAACCTCTTCCTTGTATGGAAGGGTGTGCATGTGTGTTCTTATCGCCTAAACAGGTCTCTGCCTGATGTTCTTGCCTAAAATCGCTGTGGAAAGAACTGATCTGACTGAGTTAGTGGGCGGGACTATATGGTGAGGGCCCCAATGCATCCTGGGAGGCCAGAAAGCTTATGACCGTGTTGGTGCCATTTTCGCTGTCGCTCTACAATATCCCAATGTTATCCTGTGGATACCTGTGGACATAAGAGAGATCACGTTATCATGGTAAGTTCTTACCATAACGTATATTTTTCTCTTAAACCACACCGACAAGGTAGAGATATGAACCTTGAAGGAGGCCAGATGGAGACCTAAGTCCAGGCCTCATTGCAGAAAAGACAGAATTCTAGAAGTTCTGAACGTGGAGACGTAATTCTTATCAGCACGCCAGGTGAAGAAAGAATTCCAGACCCTGTAATAAATCCGAGCAGATGCCGGTTTGCGGGCTTTCAACGTAGTGTGGACAACCGCCTCAGACCCTGTAATAAATCCGAGCAGATGCCGGTTTGCGGGCTTTCAACGTAGTGTGGACAACCGCCTCAGAGAAACCTTTGGCCCTCAGGAGTGATGCTTCAAGAGCCACACCTTCAAAGCCAGTCTGGCCAGGTCTAGGTAGAGATCAGGGCCCTGTACGAGGAGGTGCGGACCGTGAGGAAGCAGAAGAGGACACTCTGTCAATAGACCCTGCAGGTCTGAGAATCATGGTCTACAAGGCCACGCTGGAGCGACTAGAAGTAGTCTTCATCTTTCTTGTTTGAACTTCCGTAGTAACCTGGGCCGGAATGACACTGGAGGGAACACGTAAGGCAGCCGAAAGTTCCATGGAACCGCCAGTGTGTCCACGAACGTTGCTTGAGGATCCCTGGTCCTTGAACCAAGCTAGACATCGAGCTAAAGGTGTTTCTCTGACGTCCTAGTGGATGCTGGGCACTCCGTAAGGACCATGGGGAATAGCGGGCTCCGAAGGAGGCTGGGCACTCTAGAAAGATTTATGACTACCTGGTGTGCACTGGCTCCTCCCACTATGACCCGCCTCCAAGCCTCAGTTAGATTTTGTGCCCGGCCGAGGTTGGATGCACACTAGGGGCTCTCCTGAGCCCTTAGAAAGAAAGTATAGATTTAGGTTTTTTATTTTCAGTGAGACCTGCTGGCAACAGGCTCACTGCAGCGAGGGACTAAGGGGAGAAGAAGCGAACTCGCCTGCTTGCAGCCGGATTGGGCTTCTTAGGCTACTGGACACCATTAGCTCCAGAGGGATCGACCGCAGGCCCAGTCCTTGGTGTTCGGTCCCGGAGCCGCGCCGCCGTCCCCCTTACAGAGCCAGAAGCAAGAAGAGGTCCGGAAAATAGGCGGCAGAAGACATCAGTCTTCTCCAAGGTAGCGCACAGCACTGCAGCTGTGCACCATTGCTCCTCACACACACTTCACACTCCGGTCACTGAGGGTGCAGGGCGCTGGGGGGGGGGGGGCGCCCTGAGAAGCAATTATAACACCTTGGCTGGCAAAAATACCACAATATATAGCCCTAGAGGCTATATATGTGGAAAATACCCCTGCCAGAATCCAGAAAAAAGCGGGAGAATAGGCCGCGGAAAAGGGGCGGAGCTATCTCCTGCAGCACACTGGCGCCATTTCTCCTTCACAGATCCGCTGGAAGGAAGCTCCCTGGCTCTCCCCTGCAGTCTACACTACAGAAAAGGGTAAAAAAAGAGAGGGGGGGCACTAAATTTAGGCGCTTTATAAATTATATAGAAAAAGCAGCTATAGGGGACATAACTCAGTTAGTCCCTGCATTATATAGCGCTCTGGTGTGTGCTGGCATACTCTCACTCTGTCCCCCCAAAGGGCTTTTGTGGGTCCTGTCCTCTGTTGGAGCATTCCTTGTGTGTGTGCGGTGTGTCGGTACGGCTGTGTCGACATGTTTGATGAGGATAATGATGTGGAGACGGAGCAGATGCCTTTAGAAGGGATGTCACCCCCTGCGGGGCAGACACCTGAGTGGTTGAGCTTATGGAAAGAAATGAGTGCACGTATAGACTCCTTACATAAGAAATTTGACGACATGCCAAATGTGGGACAGCCGACTTCTCAGCTCGTGCCTGTCCAGGCGTCGCACAGGTCATCAGGGGCTCTAAAACGCCCGCTACCTCAGACCGCAGACCCAGATGTTGACACTGATACTGACACCAGTGTCGACGACGATGAGTCTAATCTGATGCCCACTAAGGCCATTCACTGCATGATTGAGGCAATGAAAGAGGTGTTACACATTTCTGATATAAATACAGGTACCACTAAAAAGGGTATTATGTTTGGGGAGAAAAAACTACCCGTAGTTTTTCCCCCATCAGATGAATTAAATGAAGTGTGTGAAGAAGCGTGGGCTTTCCCTGATAAAAAATTGGTAATTCCTAAGAAGATACTAATGGCGCTCCCTTTCCCGCCAGAGGATAGGTTACGTTGGGAAACACCCCCTAGGGTGGATAAAGCGCTCACACGTTTGTCTAAAAAGGTGGCACTACCGTCTCCGGATACGGCCGCCCTCAAGGAACCTGCTGATAGAAAGCAGGAGGCGATCCTGAAGTCTGTATATACACACTCAGGCATTATACTTAGGCCAGCTATTGCGTCAGCTTGGATGTGCAGTGCTGCCGCTGCGTGGTCAGATAAACTGTCAGAAAATATTGACACATTAGACAGAGACACGATCCTGTTAACCATAGACCATATAAAAGACTCAGTCTTATATATGAGAGATGCACAGAGGGAAATCTGCCGACTGGCATCTAAAGTTAGTGCATTGTCCATTTCTGCTAGGAGAGGCTTATGGACTCGCCAGTGGACAGGAGATGCAGATTCTAAAAGGCACATGGAAGTGTTGCCATATAAAGGTGAGGAATTATTTGGGGATGGTCTCTCGGACCTAGTTTCCACAGCAACGTCTGGGAAGTCAGCATTTTTACCCCATGTCCCCTCACAGCCTAAGAAGGCGCCGTTTTATCAGGTACAGTCCTTTCGGACCCAGAAAAACAGGCGTGGAAAAGGCGGGTCTTTTCTATCCAGAGGTAGGGGAAAAAGGCTGCAACAAACAGCAGGTTCCCAGGAGCAAAAGTCCTCCCCCGCTTCTTCTGCCAGGGACGTGCAGTCAGGGGAGGCAGTGCCTCCCCTGTCATTCCTGATTAAAATAATACAAAGAAGATACTTGTGACACATAATCTGTGTCATAAGAATCTTCTTTATATTATGTTAATGTTTTTAGATATTAAATGGGTATTTAAATGTCCTTTTGCGGCACCGAGAACGGTGCCTCCCACTGTGCACTGTAATCCGGCGGTAGCAGGGGCCGGGCAGGGGGCGGGGCCAAGAAAAGTGGCCGAAAAGACCATTGAAAAATGTCCTGGAAGCGGCACCAGTGTAAGTGCCGCAGCGCCCCTGTCCCTGTGATTGGGCATGAGATAGAGCACTGACAGTGACTGCATCCGGCTGTCACTGTCAGTGCTGGACGGGGGAAGAAGGAGCAGCAGCAGCCAGGTCTGGTAAGTAGAGATCGAGATCTCTCTCTCTCCTCCCTCCCTCCCTCCTAGCGAGCTGTCATGCTGCTGCTGGTCAGAACTGAGCAGTGAGCAGGCAGAAGGGAGAGGGAGCCGGGCGGCAGTTTGCTTTGTAGTGACTGTGTCTCCCCACAGCAGTGATGTCCTTGCCATATACTCACATAGTGGGTCTCTGTCAGCCACAGCATGCAGGGGAGTCCTGTGCTCTCATTACCATCAGGCAGAAAAGTTCCTCTCCCTGCATGCACGGACTTCTGCTATCAGTGATAGCAGAAACAGAAAGTAAAACGCTCTCCCTGTACTCAGTTTCTCCCTCCCCCTATACAGGCTGAAGTGTGGTCAGGGCTTGGTGAGTTAACTCTATGAAACCCATGTTATTATTATACAAAGCAATTGCTCATGTGTCCTGGCACTGTATATTGTCAATGTGGATTTTACCAGAGCTATATTACAAACGAAATGGCTGCACTCCGAGACTGCTGAGTGTAAAGAAATGCTACTCTATTAATAAAGCAGCATTTCTTCACACTAAGCAGTCTCGGAGTGCCGCCATTTCGTTTGTTATATCGGATTAATTCCTCGGATGGCACCTGAGCATTATCACGTGGATTTCAAAGGGCAAGTGCAGGGACCTCATCTGTATAATATATATATATATATATATATATATATATATATATATATATATATATATAAAAGGGGGACGCTGTGTGCCGTACTGTGTAAAAAGGGGGACGCTGTCTGCCGTAATGTGTAAAAAGGGGACGCTGTCTGCCGTACTGTGTAAAAAGGGGGACGCAGTCTGCTGTAATGTGTAAAAAATGGGACGCTGTCTGCCGTAATGTGTAAAAAGGGGACGCTGTCTGCCGTACTGTGTAAAAAGGGGGACGCAGTCTGCTGTAATGTGTAAAAAATGGGACGCTGTCTGCCGTAATGTGTAAAAAGGGGACGCTGGCTGCCGTACTGTGTAAAAAGGGGACGTGGTCTACCGTAATGTGTACAAAGGGGACGCTGTCTGCCATAATGTGTAAAAAGGGGGACTGGCTGTCGTAATGTGTAAAAAGGGGACGCTGTCCACCGTAATGTGTAAAAGGGGGACGCTGTCTGCCGTAATGTGTAAAAGGGGCTTTACCTGGTGTAGTGGCGCTACTGTGCAGCGTAATTTGAATAATGGAGACTACTGTGCACCGTTATATGAATTGGAATTATTTTGTAGCCATATTCCTTCCCCATGAAGCCACACCCCTATATTTTTTGCGCGCGCCTACGGCGCGCTCTGTCCCCCTTTTACGTAAGGTGGGGGGCGCCACTGCCATTTCTTGCACACAGTGCTAAAAGGTCTAGTTACAGCACTGCCCCGTGTTCCCACTTCCTCTGTGTGTGTCTCCTAATGTCCCCACAGCCAGATGGGTCAGGTCACATGGTGTCTGCCGGCACTGTCAACAGTGGGTTACAGAGTTGTTTGCTACTTGTCTATAGGTCCCCAGTGTCCCCGCACTCTACTCAGATCCTCTCGTTACACTGCATCATCGCCGTGTGTCCAGGTGAGAGCTGGTCAGGGGTCCAGGTGAGCAGGGAGTGCCATGGAGGGGAGGATCAAGGATCCATGAAAGGACTTTCTGGCAGCGGGGATCAGTACAGTCACTGGGAGTCCCGCGGGCAGAGTGGAATTGCTGTAAATGCAGTACGCTGCTGCTAGGTCTGCTTGGCAGCGTGAGATAGGCAGGTCTGCAGGCACAGTGACCCCTGCTGAGTCTGCCCAACTGACAGGGACCTTGCGGGGAAATAGCGGGGAGGGATCTGAAAAGATCTCTCACCTGCACAAGCTGCCGCATCAGGGACAGCAACAGAAACTGGTAACTGCTTGGGGGTGGTAGCGGGCATCAGCATAGCAGCGCTATGGGTCAATGGCGGGACTCGGCGAACATTATGACTGCAGTGCCTCACCAGCTACTGACCTCACCGCACGCCACTGTCTTCTGCCAAGTCCGCCGCATGACTGTGGGGGTCCACAGGCGGAGCCTGGTACGGTTGGGGGCCGCCTCAAGAATTTCAGCGATCAGTGGGCTCGCTCACAGGTGGATCCCTGGATCCTTCAAATAGTATCTCAGGGGTACAAACTGGAATTCGAGGCGTCTCCACCCCACCGGTTCCTAAAATCTGCCTTGCCGATTGCTCCCTCAGGCAGGGAGGCTGTGCTAGCAGCAATTCACAAGCTGTATTCCCAGCAGGTGATAATCAAGGTACCCCTACTTCAACAAGGAAGGGGTTACTATTCCACACTATTTGTGGTACCGAAACCGGACGGTTCGGTGAGACCCATTTTAAATTTGAAATCCTTGAACACATACATAAAAAAATTCAAGTTCAAGATGGAATCGCTCAGGGCGGTTATTGCGAGCCTGGACGAGGGGGATTACATGGTATCCCTGGACATCAAGGATGCTTACTTGCATGTCCCCATTTACCATCCTCACCAGGAGTACCTCAGATTTGTGGTACAGGATTGCCATTACCAATTCCAGACGCTGCCGTTTGGACTCTCCACGGCACCGAGGGTATTTACCAAGGTGATGGCGGAAATGATGATACTCCTTCGAAAAAAGGGAGTTTTAATTATCCCGTACTTGGACGATCTCCTAATAAAAGCGAGGTCCAAGGAACAGTTGTTGGTGGGAGTAGCACTATCTCAGGAGGTGCTGCACCAGCACGGCTGGATTCTGAATATCCCGAAGTCACAGCTGGTTCCGACGACACGGCTACTGTTCCTGGGTATGATTCTGGATACAGTCCAGAAAAAAGTGTTTCTCCCGGAGGAGAAAGCCAGGGAGTTGTCATCTCTAGTCAGAGACCTCCTGAAACCAAAACAGGTATCAGTGCATCGCTGCACGCGGGTCCTGGGAAAGATGGTGGCTTCTTACGAAGCAATTCCCTTCGGCAGGTTCCATGCCAGAATCTTTCAGTGGGACCTGTTGGACCAGTGGTCCGGATCGCATCTTCAGATGCATCGCTTGATAACCCTGTCTCCAAGAACCAGGGTGTCTCTACTGTGGTGGCTGCAGAGTGCCCATCTTCTAGAGGGCCGCAGGTTCGGCATACAGGACTGGGTCCTGGTGACCACAGATGCCAGCCTTCGAGGCTGGGGGGCAGTCACACAGGGAAGAAACTTCCAAGGACTATGGTCGAGTCAGGAGACTTCCCTTCACATAAATATTCTGGAACTAAGGGCCATCTACAATGCCCTAAGTCAAGCAAAATCCCTGCTCCTACAACAGCCGGTGCTGATCCAGTCAGACAACATCACGGCAGTCGCCCATGTAAATCGACAGGGCGGCACAAGAAGCAGGATGGCGATGGCAGAAGCCACAAGAATCCTCCGATGGGCGGAGAATCATGTACTAGCACTGTCAGCAGTGTTCATTCCGGGAGTGGACAACTGGGAAGCAGACTTCCTCAGCAGACACGACCTCCACCCGGGAGAGTGGGGACTTCATCCAGAAGTCTTCCAGATGCTGGTAAACCGTTGGGAAAAACCACAGGTGGACATGATGGCGTCCCGCCTCAACAAAAAGTTAAAAAGATATTGCGCCAGGTCAAGGGACCCTCAGGCGGTAGCTGTGGACGCTCTAGTGACACCGTGGGTGTACCAGTCGGTTTATGTGTTCCCTCCTCTGCCTCTCATACCAAAGGTATTGAGAATAATAAGAAAGCGAGGAGTAAACACAATTCTCGTGGTTCCGGATTGGCCAAGACGAGCGTGGTACCCGGAACTTCAAGAGATGCTCTCAGAGGACCCGTGGCCTCTACCGCTCAGACAGGACCTGCTACAGCAGGGGCCCTGTCTGTTCCAAGACTTACCGCGGCTGCGTTTGACGGCATGGCGGTTGAACACCGGATCCTAAAGGAAAAGGGTATTCCGGAAGAAGTCATTCCTACGCTTATTAAAGCCAGGAAAGATGTTACGGCAAAGCATTATCACCGCATATGGCGGAAATATGTTGCATGGTGCGAGGCCAAAAAGGCCCCAACAGAGGAATTTCAACTAGGTCGATTTCTGCATTTCCTGCAAGCAGGAGTGAATATGGGCCTAAAACTAGGCTCCATTAAAGTACAGATCTCGGCTCTGTCGATTTTCTTTCAAAAAGAACTAGCTTCAGTACCTGAAGTTCAGACATTGTAAAAGGAGTGCTGCATATTCAGCCCCCATTTGTGCCTCCTGTGGCACCTTGGGATCTCAACGTGATGTTGAGTTTCTTAAAATCACATTGGTTTGAGCCACTAAAAACCGTGGATCTGAAATATCTCACATGGAAAGTGGTCATGTTATTGGCCTTGGCTTCAGCCAGGCGAGTGTCAGAATTGGCGGCTTTATCATGTAAAAGCCCTTATCTGATTTTCCATATGAATAGGGCAGAATTGAGGACTCGTCCCCAATTTCTCCCTAAGGTGGTGTCAGCGTTTCACCTGAACCAGCCTATTGTGGTGCCTGCGGCTACTAAGGATTTGGAGGACTCCAAGTTGCTAGACGTTGTCAGGGCCCTGAAAATATATGTTTCCAGGACGGCTGGAGTCAGAAAATCTGACTCGCTGTTTATCCTGTATGCACCCAACAAGCTGGGGTGCTCCTGCTTCTAAGCAGTCTATTGCTCGCTGGATTTGTAGTACAATTCAGCTTGCACATTCTGTGGCAGGCCTGCCACAGCCAAAATCTGTGAATGCCCATTCCACAAGGAAGGTGGGCTCATCTTGGGCGGCTGCCCGAGGGGTCTCGGCTTTACAACTTTGCCGAGCAGCTACTTGGTCAGGGGCAAACACGTTTGCAAAATTCTACAAATTTGATACCCTGGCTGAGGAGGACCTGGAGTTCTCTCATTCGGTGCTGCAGAGTCATCCGCACTCTCCCGCCCGTTTGGGAGCTTTGGTATAATCCCCATGGTCCTTACGGAGTTCCCAGCATCCACTAGGACGTCAGAGAAAATAAGAATTTACTCACCGGTAATTCTATTTCTCGTAGTCCGTAGTGGATGCTGGGCACCCATCCCAAGTGCGGATTGTCTGCAATACTTTTAAATAGTTATTGTTAACTAAAGGGTTATTGTTGAGCCATCTGTTGAGAGGCTCAGTTGTTTTCATACTGTCAAACTGGATATAGTATCACGAGTTGTACGGTGTGATTGGTGTGGCTGGTAAGAGTCTTACCCGGGATTCTAAATCCTTCCTTATTATGTCAGCTCGTCCGGGCACAGTGTCCTAACGGAGGCTTGGAGGAGGGTCATAGTGGGAGGAGCCAGTGCACACCAGGTAGTCATAAATCTTTCTAGAGTGCCCAGCCTCCTTCGGAGCCCGCTATTCCCCATGGTCCTTACGGAGTGCCCAGCATCCACTACGGACTACGAGAAATAGAATTACCGGTGAGTAAATTATTTTTTTATACATTTTTACTATTTATTTTTTTTTCTTTCAACTTTTTAGAATGCTGGGACTGGAATTACATCAGACAGTAGAGTTACGCAGCAAGGACTTCCGGTTACACGAGAGAAGCCGGCCGGGAAGGAAGACACGAGTGACCAGCGCCGCAGGAAGGAAGGAAGGAAGGAAGGTAGGATAGGGGACAGTCGGATAGGGACACCACCTCCCGCCCGCACAGTAAAGGAAACTGTGGACAAACCCGCGGACTTCAACACCAGCAGGACTGGACCCTTTTATAAAATAAATCACTCTGAAAAGAGCGTAAACATGAATTTACTAACCTATGTTTCTCTTTATCAGCTTTGCAATGAGAATGAAACACAATACAATATCACTCCCATACAGTGGCGGATTTAGGGGGCGGGGCGGGGGGGGGTTCAAAAACCAATACAAAAAATCAATTTTTAATTGATTTTTTGTATTGGTTTTTGAACTGCGCCGCTGCACGCACCCGACATGTCCCCCTCCCCTGTCAGCTGCTGCTGCTCTGCTCCACACGTGTGTTCCTCCTCCTGATTGGCTCCCTGGAGAAATGTGACCTGCAGTCAGTGCAGAGGATCCGAGCAGGAGGAGGAACTTCCTAGATCCAGCCCGGACAGCGCACCACCGCCGCCCGCCACCGATGAGGGACAGCGCACCGCCGCTGCTGAGGGTCAGCACCAGGAACAGTGCACAGCAGCGCAAGGGTCCGGGACAGCAGCCGCCAGCGCCGCCCACCGAGCAAGAAGAAGAAGACGACGCCTGCCTGACTGGCCCTGCTTTCTCCTGGTGAGCGGTCTTTTGTTGGGGGGGGGGGGGGGGGGGGGGGGGGATTGTGACCTGGGGAGGGAGAGAATGGTGCTGCTGCTTGCTGTGAGGGAGTTGTAATGGCAGACTCAGTCAACACCTTTAAGAATGGGTTAGATAAATTCCTAATGGATAAGGATATCCAGGGTTACGGGGCATAGTCACGCACTATGGTTATTATAAAAAAGAGGGGTAAAACGTAACGGCAGTCATCAACTTCACTCAAATTTTCTACAAAATAATCGTGCATAGGAGACCACAAATAGGTTGAACCCGATGGACAATTGTCTTTTTTAAACCTTAGATACTATGTATGTATGTATGTATGTATGTGAGCGTTCTTTTGCTGGGGAGGCGTGGGGGGTGACCTGGGGGAGGTAGAATAGTGCTGCTGCCTGCTGTGAGTGGTCTTTTGCTGGGGGGGGGGGGGGGGGTTTTACCTGGGGAGGGAGAGTATGATGCTGCTGCCTGCTGTCTTTTTTTTTTGGGGGGGGTGACCTGGGGAGAGAAGAAAGATGCTGCCTGCTGTGAGTGGTCTTTTGCTGGGGGGGGAGTGGGGGTGACCTGGGGAGAGAGAATGGAGCTGCTGTGAGTGGTCTTTCGCGGGGGGGGGGGGGGGGGGGGAGTGGTGCTGCTGCCTGCTGTGGGCGGTCTTTTGCTGGGGGGGAGTGGGTGTGACCTGGGGAGAGAGAATGGAGCTGCTGTGAGTGGTCTTTTGCGGGGGGGGGGGGGGGGGGGAGGAGTGGTGCTGCTGCCTGCTGTGAGTGGTCTTTTGCTGGGGGGGAGTGGGTGTGACCTGGGGAGAGAGAATGGTGCTGCTGTGAGTGGTCTTTTGCTGGGGGGGGGCGGGGAGTGGGGGTGACTTGTGGAGGGAGAATGGTGCTGCTGTGAGCACATTGAGCACTCGACCACACACCCTCACACAATTGGTCACACTGAAACTTGGTCACACCCACTCACCCCTCCTTGATAGCACAACCACTTGTGGTGCCCCCCCTGTAATTTTTTTCTGGATCCTCCCCTGCTCCCATACCATATTTAGCTGTAGGCACCAACTCAAAACTGAGCTCTCAGTGCCTGGAGGCAGGGCTTATAGGGGAGGCCCCAATGCATCCTGGGACAGCCTAAAGCATTAGCTTGTTGGTGCCTCTGGGTCAAGATCCACTCTACACGCTGGTGTTTTCCTGTGGAAACCAATGTATCCTGCTGCAGAAATAGCCAGAACACAACGGCCGACATCCAGAAGGTAAGTAGCGGGGTTATGGTTGGGGCCTGGTGCTGCCAGACTGCACACACTGGGGGAGGATCAGAAGGCACAGTGAGGCCGGGAGGTCCCAAGGTGACCAAGTGGTTAAAATAGGAATTTAATATCTGCCGGTAATTCCTTTTCTCGTAGTCTGTAGGGGATACTGGAAACACAGTTATCATGGGGTATAGATTGGGTCCATTGGTGCCTAGGACTTTAAGAAATCATTAGTGTGTGCTGGTTCCTCACCTCTATGTCTCTCCAGCAGACTTAGTCTAGGAAAATTGCCCGAGGAGACGGACATACTCTGAGAGAAGGATATAACATGGGGTAATTCTGAGTTGATCGCAGCAGCAAGTTTGTTAGCAATTGGGCAAAACCATGTGCACTGCATGGGGAGGGGGGCTGAGGCAGATATAACATTTGCAGAGAGTTGGATTTGGATGGGTTATATTGTTTCTGTGCAGGGTAAATACTGGCTGCTTTATTTTTACACTGCAATTTAGATTTCAGTTTGAATACACCCCACCCAAATCTAACTCTTTCTGCACATGTTATATCTGCCCCTCCTGCAGTGCACATGGTTTTGCCCAACTGCTAACAAAATTGCTGCTGCGATCAACTCAGAATTAGGCCCATAGAGCGGTGAGGTAACGAGCCAACACACAACATCAACAAAAGGTAGTAGTACTACCCAAAACTAAGGCTAGCAACAGCAGACCCCAACCAAGAAAATTACAATCAGGTAAGCAGGAAATGAAGCACTGAGGCGGGCACCCAATATCCCCTATGGCCTACGAGAAAAGGAATTACTGGTAGGTATTAAATTTCTATTTTCTCTAACGTCCTAGGAGATACTGCGAAACGTAAGTGACCATGGGGAAGTCCCAAAGCTCCCAGAACGGGTGGGAGAGTGCTGAGACCACTGTAAAACAGAGCGACCAACTGAAGGTCCTCAGTAGCTAAGGTATCAAACTTGTAGAATTTGACAAGTGTTCGAACCCGCCCAAGTAACAGCTCGGTACAACTGCAGGGCTGAGACGCCACGGGCAGCCGCCCAAGAAGAACCCACTGACGTAGTGGCGTGGGCCTGACTAGAACTCGGCAGCGGCAATGCTGCTGAAGAATAGGCCTGTTGAATAGTCAACCTGAGCCAATGAGCAATGGCCTGCTTAAAAGCAGGACACCCAATCTTGGCAGCGTCATAAAAGACAAAGAGATTCAGACTCCCTATGACGAGCCGCCCTGTTGACGTAGATCTTCACAGCCCGAACCACATCCAAGGACTTTGGAGCAACTGGTGTGTCCGACTTCACAGGGACCACTATCGGTTGAGTAATGTGGAAAAGCCAAAATCACCTTTGGCAAAAACAGTGGGCGAGTCCTGAGTTCTGCCCTATCCTCATGAAATATCAGGTAAGGGCTCTTACAGATTAAGGCCCCAATTCAGACACACGCCTCGCAGAGGCCAATGCCAGCACCATGGCAGTCTTCCAAGTTAGATATTTCAAGTCCACCCTGTGAAGAGGTTCAAACCAGTCCAACTGGAGAAAGGTCAGCACCACAATGAGATACCACAGACCGGGGGAGGAACGCCCTTCAAGAATGCCTGTAGATTAGGAAGTACAGACAGCTGTTTCTGGAAGAAGATGGAGAGAGCAGATATCTGAACCTTGATGGAGCCTAACCGTAGGCCCAAATCCACACCTGCTTGCAGAAAAGCAGAAACCGGCCCAGTCAAAATTCCACAGCAGAATAACCTATATCTTTACACCAAGAAATATATTTCTTCCAGATACGATGGTAATGCTTAGACGTGACCACCTTACGGGCCTGTACGATAGTTGAAATAACCCTGGAGGGAAGACCCTTTCTGGGTAGAATCTCCCTCTCAACTTCCAAGCTGTCAAAGTCTGGAAAGATGAACGGCCCTTGCTTAAGAAGATCCTTGAGAAGAGTAGAGGCCAGGGGCTCTTCGAGAGACTTGGTCAGGAGGTCCGCATATTAGGCTCGGTGAGACAAAACCAGCCATTAAATTGCCTTAACGTTTTCCACCTTTTGTGTCTTGTTAGAACTCTGGGAATGAGAGGAATCAAAGGGAACAGATATTCGAACTGGCAAATCCACGGTGCAGTCAGAGCATTCACCGCTGCAGCCTGCGGATCCCTCATCCTGGAAC